>NC_143157.1:5552392-5714625 GCF_041381405.1 Jatropha curcas | reverse complement strand
GAGTTTAAGACAAGGGAAGGATGAAAGCTTTTCTAATTACTACAGGAGGTGGAGAACTAAGCTGTATAGAGTTCAGACAAGGCCAAAGGACAAAGAGCTGATCAGAATCTTTAGCAGGAGCTTGTTGCCCTTCTTCAAAGAAAGGATGCTGACTCAGCCGCTCACTGATTTTTCTCTGGTTCAAAGTGCTGGTCTAAACATCGAGGAATTGTACAAGGAAGAAAAGAAGAAGAATAGAGGGTTTGGTAACTACCGGACTTCTTATGGTGACAGAGGTGCCGGAAGCAGTAATCAGAATCAGTCAGGAGCTAGTAATGCCGTAATAGGTGCAGTTAATGAGAGAACTAGGAGAGAGTTCACTGACTTAGGAAGACCTTTGAGCACAATACTAAGATCTTGCATCAAGAACGGGGTGTTGTCGAAGCTGCCAGTCGATCCGACTAAACCCGTGCGAGGGAGGTATATGGACCGAAATTGTGATTACCATCAGTGCAAAGGGCATTCAACTGATGAATGTTTCAAACTAAGGCACGATATTCAAGATTTGATTGACAGTGGAAAAATTACTAAGCCTTCGGAAAAGAGTAAGCCAAGCACTAAGAACAACCCACTTCCTCAATATCAGTACAACTATCCATCCCGTAAGTCTCAGTCGGGTGGATCGGTCAATGCAATCGGGAGTGGATTACCAGAAGAAGTAGTATTGGCTGAAGCAGAATGGGAAGAGCGGACGTGTGACATGTTGAACATATGGGACGACTGTAGTAGTGATGAGGAAGAGAAGGTGCCAGTGAAGATTGAAATCGAGAAAAGTATCACTGTGAAGGTAGGCGACGTGCCGAAAGATGAGGATGAGCAACTCCAGCTGGCCATTCAAAAGAGTTTAGCCGATCAAGAGGAACAATGGTACTACAGCAGTGAGGAAGAAGTGAATGAAGTAGGTGTTCAGAGTTTGACCCGAAGTGGGCGAGTGTACAATCCCGAGAGCAGTATGCAGGCTAAGGGAAAAGAGACTGTTGTTGATGGAGCAAAGAAGACAATGACAGAGAAAGATAGGGAGAACCCGAAGGAGAAAAAGAAAGAAGAGGAGGTAGTGAAAGGGCAAAAGAAGGCTGTCGAAGTTGGAGAAACCAGTCAGAGCAAGACACCTAATGGGGTGACCACCGGCTCAGTACTGAGTCAATTGCAGAAAACAAGAGCAGACATTTCGATATGGGATTTACTGATAGCATCTAAGGAGCACAGAGAAGCTTTACTTGAAGCCATGACTTTTGTCAGAGTGCCGGCTCGGATCCAAAGTGTTGATATGATCAATGTGCTACAGCGGAGAATAGGCGAAGTCACTTTCTTTGATTCAGACCTCCCACCAGAAGGAAGGAACCACTGTAAGCCACTGTATATACAGATTGCCGTCAATGGATGAGACACCCGAGATGTGATGGTGGACAACGGATCAGCACTATGTGTATGTCCGCTGAAGATGCTGTCTAAGTTCAAGATCGAAGAATCAGAGCTTGAGCCATCAAATATGGTGGTCAAAGCTTATGACAATACTATGCGGAACGCGAAAGGGACCTTTAAAGCAAAAATATCCACAAGCACCGTGGAAAGCTGGGTAGATGTAGTTGTGCTCGATATTTTAGCCAATTATGCTCTGTTGTTGGGAAGACCTTGGCTCCACCCTTTAGGCGCAGTTCCATCCACTCTGCACAGAAAAGTAAAAATCCCGTAGGGTACAGACGTGGTAACTATTAATGCACAGGAGGATCTGAATGTGGCTGCAGTGGAAGGTCTAGAACTGGCAGTGCCATTATCAGGATTTCAGGTGGCAGTAATTGATGCGCCTACAACCAAGAGCAAGAGTGCAATAAACAGCATGAGTCCTTTTTCGAGAAAGATGATGAAGAAGATGAATTGGCAGTATGGTAAAGGTCTGGGTCGGGAGTTGCAAGGAAGGTTTGAACCTCTCTCGTCGGCATTGGGGCAGCAAGACAAGCGTGGACTGGGGTATTCTGAGAATAGAAAGAAGGAAAGATATGAGATTCGATCTCCGGTCAAAGGGCCAAACTTGAATCAGATCTTCTTTGTTCCACAAGCTGAAGGGGAATTTTAGAGCAGAGGAAAGACCTACCCCGGCTTGGAGATATTTATGACCGATTATGAGGAGAAGCAGGTCAAGACGCCCGAGCCTTCTTTGGAACAGCTCGTGGATGGAACCGAGTTCATGGTATGCGTGACAGAAGCAAGTACTGAATCTGATTGGTCGAAGAAGATATCCGAATTTGAAGACTTTTTGGGGATTGGGGATGAAGCTTCCAAGTCAGTGCAAGAGCAGAAGGCCAAGGCACGGATCCTCCAATCTGTTCTAGCCGCTGAAGATGCCGAAGAGGCAGAGAGGAAGGCAAAGAAGACGGCAGAGCATGGAGAGGCCGAGAAAGAAGCTACCCCGACCGAAGAAGGAGTTGCAGATGCCAACGAAGTGGTTCAGGCGATTAGAGACACCTGTAATGAATGTATTGAACAAGCAGTTAATCCTGTATTTTGTTTTTCTGGTGCTTGTTTTGAGAACACTATGGATGGTTTTCCTCTTTTATTTCAATCAATGGAAGTGAACTTTGACTATTTGTTTTCTTGTTTTCCTGATTGTCACGTTCATGGCATTGATTATACCACTCGCATATTTGACATAAACGCATTGCATAATTTTGCATTTAATTTAAGCACCACCGAAGATCCTAAAATAATTGAAATCGGATCAGACTTCAAACCTGAGCTCAGACGGGACCTTCAAGAATGTATCAAAAGAAACTCAGAGGTATTTGCCTGGAGCTACGCGGACATGCCAGGGATCGACAGATCAATAGCAGAGCACTTCATTCCTACTGATCCGAGTATTAAGCCAGTAAAGCAGAAAAGGAGAAGGGTCAGACCAGAATGGCAGGACAAGATCAAAGCTGAAGTCCAGAAGCAGTTGGATGCAGGGTTCTTAGAAGTAGTACACTATCCGGAGTGGTTGGCAAATATAGTCCCAGTGCTGAAAAAAGATGGCAGGATAAGGGTCTGTGTCGACTATAGGGACCTGAACAAAGCCTCACCTAAAGATGACTTTCCACTTCCACACATAGATGTTTTGATAGATAGTGCTGCTGGGATGGGATGTTATTCTATCATGGACGGATTCTCCGGATATAACCAGATACTGATGGCCTTAGTGGATAAGCATAAGACCGCCTTCACCACAGACTTCGGAACATTTTGCTACAGAGTGATGCCGTTCGGATTGAAGAATGCCGGAGCAACATATCAGAGGATGGCTACTACGTTATTTCATGATATGATCCATAAAGGATTGGAAGTGTATGTAGATGATATGGTGATCATGACAAAAACACAGGAAGAACATGCAGAGATGCTGGAGAAGTTCTTCACACGAGTCAAACAGTACAATTTGAGACTTAATCCCAAGAAGTGTGTGTTCGGAGTGACGAAGGGAAAATTGTTAGGTTTTGTGGTAGGACCTAACGGGATTGAGGTTGACCCGGACAAAATAAAAGCCATTCAGGATATGGAACCGCCAAGAACAGAACGTCAGGTGAGAAGCTTCCTGGGTAAAATTCAGTACATCAGCAGATTTATTTCGAGGTTATCCATCACCTGTGCTCCAATTTTCAAGTTATTGAAAAAGAATCAGCCAGTTAAATGGAATGAAGATTGCCAGAAAGCCTTTGACCATATAAAGAAATACTTGATGAATCCACCGGTGCTTAGTTCACCAAGACCAGGAGAACCGCTGATCTTGTACCTATCTATAGAAGATGCAGGAGTGGGAGCAATGTTCGTACAGCCGGATGCCGCTGGAGTAGAGAAAGCCATTTACTACATCAGTAAGAAACTATTGCCTATTTAAGAGAAATACAATCTGATTGAGAAAACATGCATGGCAGTAGTGTGGTCGATAAAGAAATTGAGGCCGTATTTTGATTCTTCCAAGGTCACTTTTGTCTCCAAGATTGATCCACTGAAGTATTTGCAGAGAACGCCTACTCTAGAGGGACGGTTGTCTAAGTGGTTGATTCAAATGTCTAGTGTGGATGTGGAGTTCGTAACGAAAAAGACAGTCAAAGGTCAAGCTGTGGCGGAATTCCTAGCAGAAAACCCTGTGACAGATGACGAATCTTGGGAATTGGAGTTTCCGGATGAACATTTGCTGAATATCGACACGGGAGTTTGGAGATTATACTTTGATGGATCAGCCAACAGAAACGGAGCTGGGGCTGGTATTGTTATAGAAGCACCCAATGGCGAAGTTACAACCATGTGCAAGAGACTATTGTTCCCGGTCACTAACAACATGGCAGAATATGAAGCGTGCATCATGGGAATGGAAGCTCTTCTTGCGTCCGGCGCTAAGGAGGTCGAAGTAATAGGAGATTCTTTACTGGTTATCGAGCACGCCAACGAGAGATGGAAGGTAGAAGAAGAAAGATTGAAGCCCTATGTTGAGTACTTGTTGAAGAAAGCAGCACTATTTGACAAGATCACTTTCACTCACATAGGAAGAACCTATAACAGGATTCCGGATGCCTTGGCAAACTTAGCGTCGGCTTGGCAGGATTTAAGCAAAGTTTCGAAGAAGCCATTTATCATCACTACAGCCAATATCCCGTGCTATCAAGAACATTACGTGAATCAGGTGGAGTCGGAGGAAGAACCCTGGTTTACGGATATCCTGAGGTATATGAAAGACGGTACTTTTTCTGATGATGCGACGAAAGAGGACCGTGCAGTCTTAAGGAAAATGGCTCTGCACTATGTCCTTACCGGTAACGAACTCTATAGGAAAACCTGGGATGGGATGTTGCTACGATGCATGAGTAAGAAAGAAGGAGAGGACATAATGAGAAAAGTTCATGAAGGAGTCTGCGGTACTCATCTAAGCGGTATGAGTTTAGCAAGAAAGATCATGAGGCAAGGCTATTTTTGGATGCAGATGGAAGGCGACTGTGTTCAGTATGTGCGCCGTTGCAAAGCTTGCCAATATCATGACAATAGAAGCCACTTACCTGTTGTCGAAGTCCATCCGACAACTCCTTCGTGGCCTTTTTCTGCATGGGGCATAGACATCATCGGCAAAATCTCACCTGCAGCATCCAACGGCCATCAGTATATATTGGTTGCAGTTGACTACTTCTCTAGATGGATCGAGGCTCAATCTTATAGAATCTTAACTACCAAGCATGTGGCAAGATTTATTGAACAGAACATTTTCTGTCGCTATGGCGTTCCCCATCACATAGTTACAGATAATGGTTCTCATTTTCAAGCAGAAGTTGGCCAATTGCTTTATAGATACAAGGTTGAGCATCACCATTCTTCTCCTTATCGCCCTCAGGCCAATGGTGCAGTAGAAGCTGCAAATAAGGAGATCAAAAGAATCTTGGCAAAGATGTGCGAAAGGTATAGAAGCTGGGCTAAGAAACTTCCTTTCGCGCTCTGGGGGCATCGCACTACCTTCAAGGCAGTAAATGGAGCTTCTCCCTTCGAATTGGTATATGGGATGGAGGCAGTGTTACCAGTAGAGCTCGAAAAGAAGTCTCTCAGGGTTTTGGTAGAAGCTGGTCTGACTGAAGAGGAATGGGTCAAGAAGAGGTATGAAGATCTGGCACTCTTAGATGGAAGGAGACTGAATGCTCGATTCCAGGATTAGATGAGAAAAAGGAGAATTGCTCGTTTCTACAACAAGCGGGTACATCCAAAGGCTTTAAAGAATGGAGATTTGGTGTTGATCAGGTTGTTGGATCATGAAGCCCAACATCATCCTGGTGGGAAATTCAAACCCAATTGGCATGGGCCGTTCAGAGTTCAGAAGCTGCTACCTAAAGGTGCCGTCGAATTAGTCACTATGGAAGGAGAGCCTGTCAATCGGATCGTCAATCAAGATCAAACGAAAAGATTCTATGTCTGAAATGATGATTTCAAAAAAAAAAAATAATAAATAAATAAAAAGAGAGCTAAGTTGAAAACCCGAAAAGGGCGGCTTAGGCAAGAAATGAGCTCGCTAGGTTGAAAACCCACAAGGGCGGCCTAGGCAAAAGTTAGAGCATGTAAAAAAAAAATGCAAAATAATGATTGTAAAATCTTGGGATTAACGCGTGGTGCTTAGCTTAAATGCAGAATTCATGCCATGCGTTCGTGACAGATTAGTGACTGATTACTCAATGCCATCAACTTGACTCGAAGGAGAATAGGAAATCAAGTAATTAGAGTGAATGACCATTGTATTAGAATAAACTTTCTTTACTTCTGTATAATGTTGAAAAGAAGTAAGATTAATAAAGGATTTGTGTTTTAAAATTTTCGTTTTTGTCCTAGAATTACGGTCGAAGAATGCAAGACCTTCCTCTCTGCTTATTTAAACAAAGATCGACTCACTTGGTGTGAAGTGTCCTGGCTGTTGGCCCTGCCTAAACATTGAATTTTTTTTTTTTTAAAAAAAAGAGAGACATTGTGTGACATCTCAGGTTTGGGGCACAACACCTTAGGCGAATCCCACATCGGCTACGCACAAGGTGGAAGTCCTATACATAAAGGGTGGCAACCTTGAACTAGTGTGACGAGTTTTGGGCTGGCAGAGCGGAGGTTTCCCTGGCCCAGAAACAAAATCGTGAGGGTTCAGGCCAGGTTTGGCACCCAAAGCGGACAATATCACACTAGGGCTGGGCTGTTACAAATTGGTATCAGAGCCCTAGGTTTAGTTTCCCCGGGCTTGCATTCATAAGTCAGTATAGTGTACATGCCATGTCTACCCTGATGAACTAAGCAGTTGTTGTTCTTTTAGGAGGATGTCACAGGAAGGTGAGAGTGAGTCACACGCCTCCAGAGCAGTGGAGGGTGAGGCTCCAGTAGCACCAGGTCAAGAGGTGTTGTTAAAGCAACTTGCAGATACTTTTCGACAGATTGCAGGGGTGATGCCTCAAGCACCAATAGTAGTAGAAAGAGAAAGAAAGCCCCCACTAGAGAAGCTTCGGAAATATGGGGCGAAAGAATTCAGTGCTAATAAGGATGATAGTCCAGAAAGAGCTGAGTATTGGTTAGATGGGACATCGAGAGTTCTGGAACAATTACAATGTACACCAAAGGACAAGTTGGTTTGTGCCACATCATTGCTCATAGATGAGGCATATACATGGTGGACTACTGTTCAGCAGCGGGTATCAGTAGAGCAGCGTACATGGCAATTCTTCTTGGATGAATTCAAGAAAAAGTTCATCACAGAGGCTTACCTAGATGCGAGAAGGAAAGAATTCTTATACTTGAGGTAGAACAGAATGTCAGTTTCAGAATATGAAAGAGAATTCACCAGACTCAGCAGGTATGGTAAGGGGATAGTGGCTACAGAAGCCGAGAGGTGTAAAAAGTTTCAAGAAGGCTTGAATGATGAGATTCAGATGGGAGTGGTAGCTTCCAGATTCAGAGAGTTCTCAGCTTTGGTAGAGGCAGCTCAGGAGATAGAGTGAATTCAGGCCAGTCAGCGTACCAGACGCCAGCGGTCTCAGCAGAGGAGAGACCAGACTTAGAGTGCACCCAGTGTATATCAGTCAGAAAGCAAGAGATTCAGAGGTGCTAGTAGTTCAGCTAGTGCGAGACCTTCCTTTAGCCAAGGCGCAGCTAGGGGTGCTAACGCGCCAGCGGTATCAGTTGTGGCTAATTCTGCCGGTGGTAGTCGAGGATCAGGCAGAGGAATTGGTAGAGGCACCAGTAGAGGTGCAGAGTCAGCCGGTTATACTTTTCCACCTTGTGAGCATTGTGGCAGATGGCATGGTGGAGATTGTTGGTTGATGACTGGTAAATGTTGGATATGCGGAGCATCAGACCATCAGAAGAAGGATTGTCCGAAGAGGGCAAAAGTTCCTACACAGTTCATAGCAGGCAGAGGAAGAGGTGAGAGCTCCGGAGGGCAGAGACAGCAGTCAGAGACTGTGGACAGACCTGATACAAGAGGTCCAGCCAGGGTTTATGCTATGCGAGCCAGAGAAGATGAGGAAGCTCCAGATGTAATAGTTGGTGAGTTTTCCTTATGTGATCATACAATTTTGTGCTTTAATTGATCCTGGCTCATCTCATTCATACATTAGTGTACCTAAACCTTGGGTTAAAGGGTTAGAAGTTGCATATGTGAGTCAGGGTATGTTGGTTACTAATCCATTAGGAGATGTAGTACAGACTCATACAGTGGTCGAAGGATGTCCAATTGTTGTTCATGGAAAAGAGTTTCCAGGAGATCTTATGGAGTTGCCATTTAGAGAATTTGATGTTATTTTGGGTATGGATTGGCTATCCAGACATCAGGCTATAGTTGATTGTGCAAAGAAAAGGGTGACACTATATACAACAGCAGGGGAAGAGATTACAGTAGTCGGGAAGCGGCGAGATTTTCTGGGTAATGTGATATCAGCCATGGCAGCAAAGAGATTAATTCAGAAAGGTTGTGAAGCATACTTGGTATGTGCATTACAAGCAGAGAAAGAACAGTCAGAAGTGCAAGATATACCAACAGTGTGTGATTATCCAGATGTATTTCCAGAAGAGTTACCAGGGTTACCACTAAGGAGGGAAGTGGAGTTTACCATAGATGTCTATCCTGGAGCAGCACCAGTATCAATTGCACCTTACAGAATGGCACCAACAGAGCTAAAAGAGTTAAAGATTCAGCTACAGGAGTTATTGGATAAAGGCTTTATCAGACCCAGTGTATCACCTTAGGGAGCACCGGTATTATTTGTAAAGAAGAAAGATGGATCATTCAGACTGTGCATTGACTACAGACAACTGAACAAACTGACAATCAAGAATAAGTATCCATTGCCTCGAATTGAGGATTTGTTTGATTAGTTAAAAGGTGCAGGTATGTTTTCTAAGATCGACCTTAGGTCGGGATACCATCAGTTGCGGATAAAGGAAGAAGATATCGCTAAGACTGCATTCAGGACCCGATATGGTCACTATGAATTTTTAGTCATGCCATTCGGTCTCACAAATGCACCAGCGGTTTTCATGGATCTCATGAACCGCGTGTTTCATTCATATCTGGATCAGTTTGTGGTGGTGTTTATAGATAACATTTTGGTCTACTCCAAAGATAAGGTCGAACATGATAAACATTTGTGGATTGTACTTCAGACACTGAGGGATAAACAGCTGTATGCCAAGCTCAGTAAGTGTGAGTTTTGGCTGGAAGAAGTTTCTTTCTTAGGACATGTGGTGTCATCGGAGGGTATCAGAGTGGATCCTCATAAGATTGAAGCTATTGTTGACTGGAGACCACCCAGAAATGTCACAGAAGTTCGAAGTTTTCTGGGTTTAGCCAGTTATTACAGAAGGTTCGTAAAGGGATTCTCCATCATTGCATCACCTTTAACAAGATTGTTGAAGAAAGAGGTTGTATTCCAATGGGATGATAGATGTCAGTAGAGTTTTGACACTTTGAAGAAAAAGTTGACTGAAGCACCAGTGTTGACTCAGCCAGTGTCAGGTAAAGACTTTGAGATTTACAGTGATGCCTCTCATATTGGGTTAGGATGTGTACTCATGCAAGACAGGAAAGTGGTAGCTTATGTCTCCAGACAGTTGAAGCCACATGAACTGAATTATCCAACCCATGATTTAGAATTGGTAGCCATTGTTCTAGCATTCAAAGTATGGCGGCATTATCTGTATGGTGAAAAGTGTTATATTTACATAGATCATCAGAGTTTAAAGTATTTACCGACACAGAAAGATTTGAATTCAAGACAACGGAAGTGGATGCAGATTCTGGCTAATTATGATTATGTCATTAATTACCATCCGGGCAAAGCTAATGTGGTAGCTGATGCCCTTAGCCGAAAATCATTGTTTGCTTTGAAAGCAATGAGAATTAGCATGGAGTTGCAACAGCAGGGAGTTATTCTAGCACAGATGCAAGTACAGCCATCTTGGGTTCAGGAAGTTGCAGAGGCACAGAAGAAAGATGCACAAACAGCACTATGGGTAAAGCAAGTACAAGAAGATCATGGTGGGAAATTCAGATTGGATAACAGTGGAGTCTTATTCTATGAAGACAGAGTTGTTGTACCTCAGATAGGGGAGCTTAGACAAAAGATTCTGCATGAAGCTCATAACAGTCCATATACAATGCATCCAGGTAGTACCAAGATGTATCAAGATTTGAAGAAAGGCTATTGGTGGCCGGGCATGAAGAAAGATATCGAAAATGTTGTAACAAGATGTTTAACATGTCAACAAGTAAAAGCAGAACATCAACTGCCATCTGGGTTGCTTCATCCAATAACAGTGCCAACATGGAAGTGGGATCAGATCACGATGGATTTTGTTACGGGATTACCTCAGACGCAGCGGAAGCATGATGCAGTATGGGTGATCGTGGATAGATTAACTAAGTCCGCACACTTTCTACCAGTCAGGATGGACTATTCTCTGGACAAGTTAGCAGACATTTATGTTAGAGAAATAGTTCGACTACATGGCGTTCCATCATCCATTATATCTGATCGTGATCCAAGGTTTACATCGAAGTTTTGGGTTAAACTGCAGGAAGCATTAGGGACGAGATTGCATTTCAGTACTGCATTTCATCCTCAAACAGATGGCCAATCAGAGAGAGTCATTCAAATTCTAGAAGACATGATGAGCTCATGTGTCATAGAATTTGAAGGCAGTTGGGACAGATATGTACCTCTCATGGAGTTTGCCTACAACAACAGCTACCAATCAAGCATTAAGATGGCACCATATGAAGCATTGTATGGTAGACCATGTAGAACACCTATGTGTTGGACAGAACTGAGTGAGAAGAAGATTTTGGGTCCAGATTTGGTTAGAGAAACAGAAGAGAAAGTGGAAATCATCAGAAAACGGCTGAAAGAAGCAAGTGATCGACAGAAGTCTTATGCTGATTTAAAGAGAAAGGATATTGAGTACTCGGTGGGTGATAAGGTATTTCTAAAAGTTTCACCATGGAAAAAGATCCTAAGGTTTGGACGAAAGGGTAAGCTTAGCCCTAGGTTCATTGGTCCATACGAGATTGTTGAACGTGTAGGACCATTAGCCTATCGCCTAGCGTTACCTTCAACCTTAGATCGAATTCATAATGTCTTTCACGTATCAATGTTAAGAAGATACAGATCAGACCCAGCACATGTGTTATCAGCAGAAGAGATTGAAATTCAGCCGGATCTCACCTATGAAGAAGAACCAGTTTAGATCTTAGCCAGAGAAACTAAAGAATTGCGGAACAAGAAAATAGCATTGGTGAAAGTCCTTTGGAGGAATCATAAGACAGAAGAAGCAACTTGGGAATATGAAGACACCATGCGACAACAGTATCCGCAGTTGTTCACAATAGGTAAACTTCGGGACGAAGTTTTTATTTAGGAGGGGAGAATTGTGACATCCTACCGAGTCGAGTCTTAGCATAGAGTTGAGTAGTTTAGTTGAGTTGAGTTGAACCAAACCCGGTTGGGGTAGAATGGGTTATTAAGTGGAGTTACTTGATTTAGAGAAAAGATTAAAGCACATGGGTGAGGATTGATTTGCATTAAAAGATTGAGCTTGGGTATTAAGTTGTAGCCTGTTTACAATTGAGGTACCATTTAGAACTTTTACACACAAAGTCATGGATCTTTTAGAGCTTACCCGTAATACCCATTTCACTTTCCCATTTTCATGTTTATCTTCATCTTCTTCCTTTCCTCTTCCACCTTACTTTCAATTTTAATGGTAGTCAAGCCTTAACTTCAACTTCTCTTTTATCCAAGTAAGTAAACCTTCTTGAAGTTCATAATCGAATCATTTGGTGCTATTATTTTAGAATTCATAAGAATTCTTATTTATAGGTGAAGGGAGTTCAAGGAGTGTAGAAAAAAGAAGCTAAAGAGGAGCTCAAGCTTTTGGAGTAAAGGTTTGATATCTCTTGTTATTTTCCATTTTCTTTGCATGAGAATTGTGTGGTGTGTTGCTAGTGAGACAATATATTGCTTCATGTTGAGTGGGAGGACTGGTAATGGTGAGAAATAGGGGAGAACAGGGGAGGTATTGAATAAATGAAGTGAATATTGAGTTTATGTTGAAATAGGTTTTGCTGGAAATTTTACCAGTAACTTCATCTTGATTTTGACCCCATTTAATGATGGAATTAGGAAGTGTCATAGAAGCGGTATTTGTTCCTCTATGTGTTAGCTTTACATGGGTTTTGAATCATCCAAATTGGAGTTGTATATTGAGAGATATGACCAAAAGAGTATAGACAGTGCAGGCTGGAAGCGCGCGCGCGAATTGCATGACGAGTTCGCGTTGCCTTCTCGCGCTTGCGAATTTGAACTACGCGCTCGCGACTTTCACCTGAAACTCTCTGACTCTCATTTGGCACATCTCGCGCTCGTGACTTTCAAGTGTGCGCTCGCGACTTGTGCTCGCAAACTCTCTGACTCTCATTTGGCACATCTCGCGCTCGCGTACTTGGCCCTTGGCCTGTAAGCGATCGCGACCTTAATCGCGCGCTCACGAATTTAGCCTGAGAACTCACTGTCTCTCATTTGGCACTTCTCGCGCTCGCGACTTTCAAGTACGCGCTCGCGACTTGTGCCCGATAACTCACTGTCTCTCATTTTGCATTCTACGCGCTCGCGACTTTGAAGTACGCGCTCGCGACTTGTGTTTTCATGCACTTTTGGACTTCTTTTTCAATGCAATTGTATTCCTTTGCTTCACTTATATGCCTCCAATCATTTTAACATCAAATGCAACATGAGAACATGTATCAAAACAACATGCAAGCATGCAAATGATGTGAAATCAAATATACATTATGAATTATGAAGTTATGAACTATTAATATGATGTTATGTTATATTATTGACATACCAACATTATGCTCCATTGAGGTTAGGTAGAAACCATGTAGATAAGGCTATGTCGCGACATAGGATAGCAGATCTGCACCTCATACAGTTTGATACTCCGGCTACAGGCCGTTGAGTGGATATGATTATATGGGCCATAGCAGCCAAGCATACAGTATTCATCCAGTTTCATACAGTTTTTCTTATCACTTCGGTTTCACTATAACCTTATGGAGCCATACAGATATCTTGACATAACATTTCATGAATTATACAGTATTATAAACAGTACAAAAGATAATCAAGGTATCATGAAAGTATCATGATGTGTGTGCTTATATGTGCCATATGTGTTTACATGGTTCTTTCTATACATGTATGTGTTTAATTGTTTCTTTATCTGTTGAGATATCCACTGAGCTTTCTTTGCTCAGCGAGTTACCTGTTTAACTCGCAGGTTTTGAGGTTGGACAGTAGAGAGTCAGCTTACAACTGCTGCAGTTCATCTGTAGAAGACTCAGTCTTCAGGGTAGCTACTCATACGGATGTGTATTTTTGTTTATCCTTTTCATGGCATGTACAGGGCACACAGTTGGGCCCATTTCATTTTGACACTAGTATCATGTTTTGTAAATATAAATTACATTATTTTTGTATACAGTATCAGCATGCTATTATATTCAATATACATTATGACTTCAGCATGTCAGGTCATAAAGTCAACCAGTTTGTAGCGTCTCGGTTCGGTTCATTCGGGTTACGGGTGGACCGGGAAGGGATGTTACAAATTTTGGTATCAGAGCCAAGCCTTGTCCCTCTGGCCGGTGGTGGGGCAAACGTCAGTGAGGACACTGAGTCCCTAAGGGGGGGTGTATGTGACATCCCAGGTTTGGGGCACAACACCTTAGGCGAATCCCACATCGGCTACGCACAAGGTGGAAGTCCTATACATAAAGGGTGGCAACCTTGAACTAGTGTGATGCGTTTTGGGCTGGCAGAGCGGAGGTTTCCCTGGCCCAGAAACAAAACCGTGAGGGTTCAGGCCAGGTTTGGCACCCAAAGCGGACAATATCACACTAGGGCTGGGCTGTTACACATTGATCAGAGGGACGAACACCATTTTCTCAGTGGTTTCCCTGGAAAGATTAATATAAAACCGTGAATAAACCTTAGCACTTGCATAAGTTCATGCATACATAGAGGAGTTACATTTGTTATTTTTATTTGATTTGTGCAGGTAATAAAACAGTCACTTCATTCTTTGTTGTTTACAAGCATAAGTTTCTATTTTTACAGAATAATTTTTACCTTGTGAGTTTTCATTTATTAACCCAAAGGCAGAAGCCCCAAATGACTAACACAGCAAATAATTTCGAAAGAAAAGTTTTGTTGTCTTTCATTGTCCATATGTGCAGGAATTAATAAAGACAGAATCATCAAGGCCATTGATTAAAAGAAAAAAAAGCGGATACATTTAGATAAAAGCTCATGGCTTGAACGCAAAAGAAAAATGACAAACAACAATTTTATCCTGAAAAGACATATCAGCAAAGGTCAACCTTCACAAAGCGTGACATCACTGTGGGGTAAAGAACCAGTTGGCATATGCAGGTGTCACAGTATCCTGCATCATTCCTTCGTCTAAATGCACAGTGTTCCGACTTTGCCAACGATCGGCCAAATTTGTTAACAGATGTGATGTCATCAGGCCGCTCTCGAAGTTGTGGGCTCGGGGAACACGCTGTATCATCCCATACTGACGACTGATCCGATATGGGAAATAGGCCATGGAACGGTCTAGACTGGTATACAACACATAATTGAGATTCATGCTTCCGATCGTGGCCAGTCTAATTCTCCACCAAGGACAAGTCCACCGAATAGTAGGGTTACCACCAAAATCGAAGCGTCTCCGAGACCGAGATTGAAAAACGGCGGGTCCATAAGTTGGAATCAAGCGAGCCGGAACCGGAGGAATCAGGCTTAATTTATCCAGAGCCCAGGCTTGCAATAGCAATGGACAACCGCGATGATGAACATTGAAGTCAGTAATATGAAGGGCAATATCTCTGACCCAACACATTGTTTCTCCCATGATCATCATGAAAACGGTACGACGGTACAATTGCATATCACGAACAATGGTCAGAAGTCAGAAATCTCCACTTCCGGGTTGACGATTCTTCATGGCATACACATTCAATAGTAAGAAGCAGCAAACTCGGATGCAAGGTAGATCTAGATCAGCGGACAAAACCCTGTTCAAGAAAGGTTCCAAAGGAAGACCTTGATCCACGTTTATGCCATCAGGAAGGTAAACCGGGCACAAGGCCACAATCTCAGCTAGATCATACCTAGGACCTGGGGGCAAGGCCGGGGTTTCGTTTTGCTCAGGATGATGATCCATCACGGCGCACATTTCCTCATAGGTCGGAGTTACTTCAGAGTCTTCAAACCGGAAAACCATGGTGTTCGGATTGAAATGAGTAACGAGCCAAGACAAGAAGCCATGGTTAGGTTTTAGGTCTTTGAAATATCTTAACCAGGCAAGTTGATCCATAGGAGGAATCTGCCATAGGTTGTCAGAAATGGATTGGACAAAAGATGAGACTTGGCTTCTGAAGGCCATGGAGGAAAGTCACTTAAGAAATCGATGTGCTTTGGACATTGGATGGGAAGGAGGTGCGAAGCAAAACTCATATTTATAGGAGAGTGAAGAAACCGATGGGCGAAACATCGTCATCACTCAACTTAATAGTCATCGTTAGAGGTAGTTGAAAAGACAGTCTTAAATAGTCCATTCGGGTCGGTGAGCATTCAAACCTGCATTGATTAATAGGAAGGACGGCCTGTACAATAAGGAAGTTGAGCCTTTACGATCGTATTAATCGAGAAAGGATGGTCGAGCCATTACGTCCGCATTCACTGAGTGGACCGCCCTATCAGGTAAGTACTACGGTACTCTTTCTGTTTGGAAATTGATTTTTGGTCATATTCCATGTTAAATTCATTATTTTATTCCTTATTCATTTCATTTCGTTTATTCATTTACAATAAATCGATTCACTGACTGCTAATAAGGTGAACCATTTTTATGAACAAATGGGACATCGCTATTTTGTGTTTGGTGTTGTGTTCGTGTTTTGTTTTTGCAGGAATGAGACTTCACAGTTATAAAACATAAACACTTGTGATAAAGTAATAAAAATAAAAGTTGTGAAAATATAAATAATATCATAAAAATAATGATATAACTGTACAACTATTCAAAAATAAATAAATAAATAATAAAACACCGCTAAAAGTTCAAAATGTTCAAAAAATGTTCAAAAACGGAGGAGACATGTCGCAGGACTAACGCCGCCTGCGGCTAGGACCAGCGACAGCCGGAGAGGGTGGAGATGGTGGCACGTCGTCGGAAGAAGAGCCGTCCTCATCCTCATCAGAAGAGTCGAGCGGGATACCCTCAACCTCTAGTCTCGTTCGAAGCCGCTCCACCTCTGCTTGAAGCCGGCTCACGGCACTGGACTGGCGGGTCTGATGCCTCCGTAGCCTCCCGTTCTCCAGCTCCTGTAAAGACAAGCATGTGTAAGAAAGGTTACCAAAATAATAAGAAGCAAAAAGGCAAAAATGTATAAAGTTCATACCAGCTCATGCCGCTCGGAGTAAAGCCTGCCGATGTAGGATCGGGCAAACCCGAATCGCTGGCAGATCTCCTAGTACCTCTGGGCCGGCACCTGCAAACAATAAAAATCCATCAAAAGGATATTCAGGTAAGATACCTCTAACTTTGTAAATTCGGTTTATGACTTACATGTGTAGTGTGCTCAGGATATCCAGCTGCACCGGAGGAGGAGCCTGCCGTAGGTCAGCGGGAATAATGATGCCAGATCCAAGGCCAGGATCCAACACCACCTCCATGCCTGGCGGAAATGGGACATCGCCCAGTACTACACCGGCTGGTCCGGCCGGAGCAGCCGCGCCACCAGCCTCAGCCGCTGCCTATGCCCGGTAGTGAGCTGCAGTCTTGTGTGTCTTCCGCTCCTGCATTTAGTTACAAAGAAACTAATAACATCAATGATTTGAAACAAAAGGAAGAATGATAACAGTAAATAAAACTGAAGATCAGATGAGTTACCTGGATATACTCGAGAACCTCGGGAAGTCGAGCCTGCATCCGAGAGGCAAAGTAGGAAGGAAAGTCACCGGCGGACAGGAAATCGTTCGCCGAGAAGCCTCTATACTCTACCTCTAGGTCCTCCCGAGTCAAGCCCTCTAGCAAACACATGTGCCGAGGAGGGGCATGAGGCACTCTCCGCCGTGCTGGAACGATCGGAGTGTCAAAGACTCTCTCCCTGAGGAAATAACGGTCGGCCCAGTAGCCTCGCAGCAGCAGCCTCGACCGGGTGTGCAGCTCAGCCACCTCCCTGCCCGGATAGGTCCTCCAAGCCTCGCAGTCCCATGGCTCCAAGGGTAGCTACAAAAAAATATGATAAGAAATCAGCATCAGATGTGCATCAAAATAAAAAAGAGACAAGTTACAGATTCAGAGGTTCTTTCTGTACTCACATCAGACAACTCCCGGTCATTAAGGAAGCTCCGCCAGTACTCGGGATCCTCGCCACTGGCGTAAGTATGGTGGCAGTGGCCAGATAGCGAGGAATCCTCCTGGACTCAATGGGAGAGTCACCGCTAGGACCGCCCGGGTAGATGCAGTACTCATAAGACCACACCTATAACAGAGACAGAAAATAACACCAGTTAGTTGAACAGTTGAGAACAGCGGATCAAAGAAGAAAAGAAAAAAAAGGGTTAAGGGTGAAAGTGTGTTACCTCCAAAGGCCAGATGAATAGCCAGTTCGACTCACCGCTACCACGGGTCCAGACATCCAGACCGTGATAGAGATGAGCCAAACCAAGTGTGGCCCAGTCGAAGGATCCGACCTGGCTCAGATCCCGAAGTCATGCCAGCACCGTAGGGTCTCCTTTATTCTGGGAGGTGCACAACAGCTAGGAGGAAATGATATAGAACAAGAAGGACCGAGCAGCCTGGTCCCTCTCCTCGCGAGTATACGCAGGAGCAGCAGGTCGGACATCCTCCGGCAACTCTCGCCAAGCCTCCAGCCGAGTCCTGATCCTCTCGGCCCAGAACCGGAAGACCATCTCGTAGGACATACATCCCTGCACGGTGTACCGAGTCTGTGAGGTAACACCGAGCAAGGAGCGCACAAGCTGAGCTCCGATAGCAGCTATTTGGTATCGAGCGTCTAGTGGAGGAACCGGGCAGTAAAGCGAAGGCCGGTGATAGCACGCATACTTTCATCTCTCCAAACCCGAACACGAAAGTATGCGTGCAGTCGTTCCACCGCTCCATCAATGCATATCGCATAGCGGGCGGGAAACGAGGCTGCGTACGGTGCAATCCGGCTGCGTAATCCTCGAAACCTGCAGCGACAACCTGAGCTCGCATAGGAGGGTCCAGCAGATCCCAGAAAGCAGAAGCATCAGTAGCCGATCCGCTTGAGCGGGCCTTGCCCAAATTAACCTGTAAGAAAATTTCAAATTCAATAAATATAAGGCTAACGATTGTTTGTTTTCTTCTCTGACAGGACAAAAAAAAAAAAGGGGGGGGCTCCGGTTTGAACCCCAGTTGCGTCACGCAACTCCCAGTTGCGTCGCACGTCTACAGAGTCGCGCCACGCAGCTTTATCCAAGTTGCGCAAACAGAAGCACAGCTGCGTAGCGCATCTCAACACCCGCGCCACGCCACTCTGCAGCTGCGTCACGCCACTGTTAAAGATATGTGGTCCCAAGAACGGATGCGTCATGCAACCACGAAGCCGTGCCACGCATCTCTCTAGCCGCGTTACGCAACTGTTCAAGGTAACCATTCATTAACGAACAGTCGCGTCACGCAACTGTTCTTCCTAAGAATAGCTGTGTGACGCAACTGTCGAAGGTACGCAGCAGTTCAGTTTTAGCTTAACTTCACTACGTTTGTGTTGTTTTTGTGCAATTTCAGGGCAAAATCAAGTCGCCCGAAGTTATCAGCAATCAAAACTCAATAAATCAAGGTCTAAACACAGTCTAAAGAGGTCGATCCTAAGGTTCAAGGCAAGCTAGGGTTTCTGGCGCCTCGAACAGTTGCGTCACGCAACTGTTTACGCAAGAACAGATGCGTCACGCAACTGTTCATGAAGAACAGCCGCGCCACGCAGCTCCTACTTGCGTGACGCGACTACTAACGCAGACATAAACAGTAAAGAGCAGCCCTATTGCTACAGTTACGGATCAAAAGCAGTAAAAAACAAAAATTGAAGAAATTTTTACTTACCTCGGATCGAAAGCCGCGCATTTGACTCATTTCATACCAGACTGGGAACTCCGAACTCGGCAATGGAAGAAGTTGCAGCGGTCGCGTCCCGAGGTTTAGCGGGTTCCGGCTCACCGGCACCGACTCACCGTCTAATGTGGGAATATCGGGCAGAGCCCCGAGAATCTCCATCTCCGGAGTGTAGGCAGAAGCGGGGATTTCTGAGATTTGAGACATCCTTTCAGTTGAATAATCCAGAGAATTTTCAATCGCTTAGGGTTTGTAAATAAGTGAAAATAAATCGATTAAGAAGGAAGTTACTTATAGTAGATATCTGGGCCCAAGCCCATTTTTCCAAGCAACGGGCCCAAGCCCACTCTTCAAAGCCCAATAAGAAGGACGGGCCCATTATCTTCTATTAAAGCCCACAAAGATCTGTGCAGTCCATTTAAAAGCCCGCAACGGTCCACTTCGGCAGTTTGACGTCGATATGCGACCCGTACACTTCAGTGATTTTGTCTAATCACCACGCAGGGGGCAGGAATATCAAATGGCCCGATCACCTCAGGTAAGTTTTCTTTCAAACCACTATATCACAAAAAGTATACTCGAAAATACAGACAACAAATCCTCTGATAAAATTTTTGCAAAGTTTTCATAAGAAATGCATGGGAACGTGTGATGTTCCAATATTTTTCTAACGGAAGACAAGGTCTGTGCGTACACGGACATTGCACTTTTTCTGCTGGTGAACAATTTTTCAGGCCAACCGGTGATGGTTTTTCGAAACCGATAGGTCCTTCTGATTAGTGATGGTGCATTGCGAAGCTAATCAGAACAATTTCAATTTTCGACCAGCGATGATGTATTGCGAAGCTGTTCGAGACTTCTTCCCCAGTCAATGATGTTGAGTTGCGAAGTTGACCAGGGTGAAATCAGTGTCTTTCGGGCCGATCAAACCGGGCATCAAAGATACCTTTTCAAAACCGACTGGAGCCGACAAGGCCGATCAAACCGAGCTAAGTAGGTGGCCAGATTAAAATCCTTCGGGCCGATCAAACCGAGCCTCGGAGGTGTCTTTAAAGCCAATCAAATCGAGTTTTGAAGTCGTTCACAGATCAATGGAAACCGACAAAGCCGATCAAACCGAGCTAAGTAGGTGGCCAGATTAAAATCCTTCGGGCCGATCAAATCGAGCCTCGGAGGTGTCTGTCTTCAAAGCCAATCAAACCGAGTTTTGAAGTCGTTCACAGATCAATGGAAACCGACAAAGCCGATCAAACCGAGCTAAGTAGGTGGCCAGATTAAAATCCTTTGGGCCGATCAAATCGAGCCTCGGAGGTGTCTTCAAAGCCAATCAAACCGAGTTTTGAAGTCGTTCACAGATCAATGGAAACCGACAAAGCCGATCAAACCGAGCTAAGTAGGTGGCCAGATTAAAATCCTTCAGGCCGACCAAACCGAGCCTCGGAGGTGTCTTCAAAGCCAATCAAACTGAGTTTTGAAGTCGTTCACAGATCAATGGGAACCGACAAAGCCGACCGAACTGAGCTTAAGAGGTGACCAGATGATTGATTCAGCATTTTTTCGAGCCGATCAAACTGAGTTTCGAGAGAATTGCCAGATAGAAGGCGCGTCAATGGGCCACTTTAACATTAATTGTTTATATAATTAATGATAAAAGTGGGGGGGCAAACTGTTGACGCGTAATTTTATGCGCCGCCTAACCCGGTGATGATATGAGGACAAGGGATAAAGTTTCACGGTTAACCAGGAATGTTTGAACCAGAAAATCTGAATCAAACCGTCTAAAGGAGCCTGACCCACATTAGGGCTGCGTCCCGCAGCTACAACCCGCGTGACGCCACTGTTAGCTGCGCCACGCAGCTCTAACGGGTCTGACACCCCTGGCGCGCGCCCGTGCAACGGCCTGCACTGTTTGTATGGATACGCGGCAACAATACGAAAAGTAAGTCGTGTCACGCAGGCTTATGGCTACGTCATGCAGCTTCTACCCAGGTGACGTGACTTCTCTGTCGCCCTAGCCATATAAATACTGCATTACACAGCAAAAACGGGACTTTTAGACGTTCTTTGAGATTTTTGCTCTGGTTTTTCTCTAAGACATAATTTTTTGAGTTTAGGTATAAAAAAAAACGACTAAAGCTCTTTCTCAAGAACTCGTTTGAGTACATTTGGGATAGATCAAGTCATAGATATCTAGATTTAAAATCAAAGAAAAATAACAAAAAAAAAGAGAAGATAAAGAAAGAGGAAAAGAGAGGAAAAATCGTTTTGTTTTCGTAGAAGAACCTGGTGATTACATTCTTGTGACTGTGAAACACTACTTCCAGATTAATACCAACGTATGCAATCCTCAAATCTGAGGGTTAGGTAACAATCTTAACCTTTCTCTTTCATTTCTAGCATTTTACCTCTTAAAATCCCATTTTCACATTATTTGACTGGACTGTTATTGATAAAACACAAGTTTGCCTATTGTTGAACCCTTCTGGGTTAGTTCTAAACGCTTAAAATAAAAGAATACATAAAAAAGGGTAGGTTTGAAAGGTGGTTGTGGACCAGAGTAGCCGCGTCACGCAGCTATCACCTGCGTGACGCGATTGTTCGTGTCCTAAAGTCCCTTATCTTAGATTAGACTACCTGCGTGACGCAGCTATTCAAGTACACAGTTTTTTTTATTTCTTTTTATACTTTGCTTAGCGTTTCACTGTAAATAAATAATCGAAGTGTCTGCGTGTTTTGAATAAACTATGAGGAGTTCCGTCACGCGGCTAGTAGTTCCGTCACGCAACTGTTCTTCATAGAACAGCTGCGTGACGCGACTGTTCTAATCTACAAGGCTGTAATTAGAGTTCCGTCACGCGATTGTTCTTCGTAGAACAGCTGCGTGGCGCAACTGTTACAAGCTCCAGAATAAGAGACAAGAGTTGCGTCACGCGACTGTTCTTTGTAGGACAGCTGCGTGACGCGACTGTTTCCCAGCTTCAATTTACTTTTGGTATTTTATTTAAATTCCATGTCAATTAAGTAGGTTTTAACCCTAATCCAGGAGGTAATCAATTATGGACAAACTAAGTTTTAATCAAACAAAGTCAATCAATTATTGATGATTATGAGTTTTGAGGGATTTATTTTTTTTGTTATTTACTATTAATTATATTTTTAGACTCGGTTTGTGGCCCGCCTTTAACCATAAGGCAAGAGCGGGTCTTTTATTTTATTTGATATGTATTATGGATGGATGGTGGATGATATACTTTATTTGTGATGAATGCAATGGATGGATCTAATTGGGACGGTTAATTAATTTTCCACATAGGAACTCGGTTCGATTTATTCGGGTTGGGTTCAAATAATTGGCTTTTTCTAAAATAAAATCAAATTAGAAATCGTAGGTTAAAAGAGGCCGATTTTTTCCCGGCGTCGGCTTCTAACGGGCCGACGTACCCAATTCCCTTACCTAGAATCGTACTTGGTACGCCTGACCAGTTTTATCTCAAGTAAAAGGCCTTAAATAATATGGGTTAAAATGGAGTCACTTTTATAAAATAAAATTGGAAACGGTCCCATTGCCGAAATAATGGGTGGCGACTCAAAATATTTTATAAGACCGATTTATCGGCATCGAACATCCAAAAAAGATTTTTATCACCTTTTTCAAAACAATAATAATATATAAAAAGATGTTTTCGGAATCCTTCCGAGGTTCGGGATTTCGGCGAAAACAGGCAGGCATGCCCACCCCTAGGTCGGGCCAGCCCACCCTCAAGGGCGGTCCAGTCCGCCCTCAAGGGCGGTCCAGCCCTCAAGGGCGGGCATGCCCGCCACCAAGGGGCAGGCACGCCTGCCCCCTTCAGGCGGGCACGCCCGCCCTCGAGGGCAGGCACGCCCACCCTTGAGGGCGGGCAGGACCACCCTCGGGTCTCCTTTTTTCCTATAAAATTGGCCCCGGGGCCTCCGTTTTTACTCACTCAGTCTGTGTTGACGGACGCTCCTTCTCCCTTACGCTCCTTGCGATTCTTTACTGCTTTTCTGCATTTTTATTTAGCTTTATTATTTTCTTGCTTTGCTATTTGGTCATTTAAAATTAAATTAATTAATATTCCCTTAACGAGGACCTTAACCTGGAGTTAAGAAGTGGCCGTCGATTAAATCAGGTACATGAACTAAAACTCTGCCTATTTAATTTTAGCATGTCATACATTCTTCTCTTCTACTCCTAATAATTCTATAACTTCATAAATGCATTCATGACATCTTTAGGCAAATAAACTGCCTCAATTAAATAAATTTAGGCTAAATGCTCGGTTAATAAATAATCGTGGTATTAAAGCCTAAACCCGACAATATTGGCTTAAAATACCTAGTTAATTAATAGCTATGGTGTAATCGCCTTTATTTCGAACAAATCTGGTTTAAGTCCAATTAATCAATAATTGTGGCTAAAAAGCTTTAATTCAAACACGTTTTTCTCGGCAATAAATTGCCTACATTACAATTCGGTTAATCGATTTTCGGCAAATACATTGCCTATAAATTAGATTAACTACTTTCAGCGACAAATCGCTTAAATAAATCTGCCTTAAAATTAATCAACTTATTTTGGCTAAAAGCCTTAAATCAATCATTTTGGTGACAATCGCCTAAAAAATCATCTTTTGGCAAGAAATTGCCTAAAGTAAATCTTTTTGGCTAAAAGCCACTAAAATCAACATTTTTTGGCATCAAATGCCTAAAACAATCAATTTTCAGGCAAAATGCCTAAACAAAAAAATGCACAAAGCATACACACACTCACGCATAAAGCATCCCCATTCAAAGCCCTCTAAAAGAGGCCTATCGAACTACGTTGACTTTGATCTTCCATTCAAACGGAAGTACGTAGGCACGTTTGGGATCTAACCCCGAGCGACAAGTCGAAATCACATAAACATTTTCATGGATCCATTTATTTCATTTTACCCTGCAAAGCATTCATTCATTGGTTAGTTTATCAGCATGACATAGTCTCGGGATCCACCTCGGGTTCGAAGACCATGCCTTAAACATTGGGATAATTAATCTAGTAACTAGGTTAATTAAAATCGGAGTCACTTAGGGTTTTTTCCTAATTTACCCTAAAATAATTAAACACGGTGGCGACTCACACATCACGTGCATTTCTTCCTTAGTCACATGCATTCATATGCATTGATGTTTGGGGAGGGGTTCACAAAAATGAAGGCCCATGATGGCAGCATAATCCACCGGTGTGAGGGTCATCTCACCGAACCCGAACACGAAGGTATGCGTGCAATCATTCCACCGCTCCATCAGCGCGTAGCGCATGGTAGGTGGAAAACGAGGCTGTGTACGGCGGAGCCCCGCAGCATAATCGCCGAAGCCGGCAGCAACGACCCGAGCTCGCATGGACGGGTCTAGCAGGTCCCAAAATGCAGACGCGTCTGTGGACGATCCACCAGAGCGGGCCTTGCCCAGATCAACCTGTGTAAGGAAAATTTTCAATTCAAATAAATATTATACTGACAATTATTTATTTTTGTTCTATGACAGGGAAAATTAAAAATTCAAGCCTCGGGTTAAACCGTAGCTGCGTCACGCAACGCAGCTCGCCCAAGTTGCGCACCCTGAAGAACAGCTGCGTCACGCACCTCAGTACCTGCGTCCCGTAACTCCACACCTGCACCACGCATCTCCACAACTGCGCCACGCATCTCCGTAGCTGCGTCACGCAACTGCTCAAGGCTTTGCCTCGTTGACGAACAGTCGCATCACGAAACTGTTCTTCCAAAGACAGTTGCACGACGCAACTGTCGAAGGTGCGCAGAATTTAAATTATGTTCGATTTTATCATATTTGTGTTATTTCAATGCATTTTTCAGGGCAAAATCAAGTCGTATAAAGATGGCAGCAAATATTCATCAACAAATCAAGCTTCTAACGCATGCAAAGGGGTAAAATCCTAAGTTCAGGGAAAGCTAGGGTTCTCTAGCGCCTCGAACAGCTGCGTCACGCAACTGTTCACTCAAGAACAGTTGCGTCATGCAACTCCTTCTTGCGTGGCGCAACTACCGATGCATGCACAGACTAAAAATTTCAACACAATCACCAAAATTATGAATTGAAAGTAAGAAAATTGAAGAAAATTTTTACTTACCTCGGCTTGAAAGCCACGCATCCAGCTAGTCTCGTATCGCATCGGGAACTCGGTACTCGGCAACGGGAGGAGCTGCAGTGGTCGCGTGCCCGAAGTCAGTGGATTTCGGCTCACCGACACCGGCTCGCCGTAAAAAGTCGGGATATCCGGAAGCACCCCTAAAGTCTCCATCTCCGGAGTATAGGCAGAAGCGGGGATTTTAGAGAGTTGAGACATTGTTTTCGGTTGAAAGTTCAGAGAATTCTCAGATTGCTTAGGGTTTGTGATAAGTGAAAATGAATTGGTTAAGAAGAAAGTTACTTATAGTAAGTAGCTAGGCCCAAGCCCACTTCTCCAAGCCCAAAGCAACGGGCCCATCATCTTCTATCAAGCCCAGAAGGCCCGTACGACCCATCTAAAGCCCATGATGGCCCGCTTAAGCAATTTGGCGTCGGTATGCGGCTCGCACACTTTAGCAATTTTGTCTACTCACCGCACAGGGGGCAGAAACACCAAATTGCCAAGATTACCCTCAGGTAAGTTTTCTTCCAACCACTGCATCAGGAAGGGTATACCTGAAAACTCAGACTCAAAATTTTTTATGCCTAAATATTAGACCAAATTTTGACAATAAATATTGAAAAGTATACTTAAAAAAGCTAATATTTTTTGTCCTAGGTCGGAATTCCGGACTAGGGGCAAAAGTATAATCTTTTGCCCTGATGCAAATCCTTTATTTTATGATTAATGCATGGGGACATGTGATGTTCCAATATTTTCTAACAAAAGGCAAGGTCTGTTTGTACACAGATATTGCTCTTTTTCTTGTGAACAATTTTTCAGGCCAACCGTTGATGGTTTTTCGAAACCGATAGGTCCTACTGATTAGTGATGGTGCATTGCGAAGTTAGTCAGAACAATTTCAACCTCCAAACAGTGATGGTGTATTACGAAGCTGTTTGAACTCTCTTTCCCAGTCAATGATGGTGAATTGCGAAGTTGACCAGGGCAAAACCAACGTCTTTCGAGCCGATCAAACCGAGTCTCGAGGATGTTTACACTGATTCGACTGGAGCCGACGAAAGCCGATCAAACCGAGCTGAGTAGGTGGCCAGATGATCAAATTAAAACCCTTCAAGCTGATCAAACTGAGCTACGAAGGTATCTTCATCAAACCAATATTGTCACTGATCCGACTGGAGTCGACGAAAGCCGATCAAACCGAGCTGAGTAGGTGGCCAGATGATCAAATCAAAACCCTTCAAGCCGATCAAACCGAGCTTCGAAGGTATCTTCATCAAACCAAAAGTTTCCACTAATCCGACTAGAGCCGACAAAGCCGATCAAACTGAGCTGAGAAGGTGGCCAGATGATTAACTCAACATCTTTCCAAGCCGATCAAACCAAGCTTCGAAGATGATTGCCAGATGGAAGGCGCGTCAATGGACCACTTTAACATTAATTGTTTATACAATTAATGATAAAGTGGGGGGCCAAACTGTTGATGCGTAATTTTATACCCCCGCCTAACCCGGTGATGATATAAGGATAAGGAATAAAGAATCACGGTCAACCAGAAGTGTTTTTAAACCAAAAATTGAATCGAACCAATCCAAAGGGTCTGACCCACGTTAGGGTTGCGTCACGCAGCTATCACCTGCGTGACGGCACTCATAGCTGCGTCACGCAACTCTAACCAGGCTGACACCACTGGCACACGCCCGTGTAACTGTCTGCACTGTTTGTTTGGATACGTGGCAACTGTACTGTGAATACTCAAATTTTGAGGCTTCTAATGTTGTTGGTGGCATGTGAAACTCTTTAAATGGAGGAAAGCACGCCTGCTACAGTGTCGTGCCAATTAATTTGACTTTGCTAAAAAGCTAGTTTTCCCGGCCGCGGTGGTGGCGTCCGCCCTTAAAGGCGGCGGTAGCCGCTATCGCCGGCGGCGGCAGTCGATTGAGAATCTTTTTCTCCATTGCATAAAAAATGAATTTCAAATGAATTTCTTCTCTTCTGTTCAAACTTCTGAGTCTGGATAGCAAGTAGCGCTGATCGGCAGGTCTCATTGATTATGTCGATGGACAGCCAAAGCGTCCTCCCTGTTACCGCAAACCATCCCTAATCCTTTTGGGGGATGGCCCATGGGCATGCGTACTGTTGGACCCACACGAAACTCTTTGTTTCACATGTGGTTAGGTATATCCATGCTCAAGGTTCAAGGGTCCCTTTATAAGCCAATTCTCTATTTGTGTCATAGCCTATAGAACTTATCCTTTAGGGATGTATGCACCCAATGATGCTGAATCATTCCATTAAAAATGAATTATGTTGTGATGTTGTGCGCATTCACGCATTCATCCCATGCTTCACAAAAAAACCATTCCATTTCAAAGCTGGAAAATCACATTTTGGTCCCTAAAACCTGAAAAATTACATTTTGGTCTCTGAGACTTGAAAAATTACATTTTGGTCTCTAAGACCTGAAAAATTCACATCTTGGCTCCTAAGGCCCTAAAATTCCCATTTTGGCTCCTAAGGCCTAAAAATTCCCAATTCGGCCACAGAGGCCCAAAAATTCCCGATTTGGCCACAGAGCCAAAAAATTCACAATTTGGCCCCGAAGGCCCAAAAATTCACAATTTGGCCTCGAAGGCCCAAAAAATTCTCAATTTGGCCCCGAAGGCCCAAAAATTCTCAATTTGGCCACAGAGGCCCAAAAATTCACAATTTGGCTCCGAAGGCCCAAAAAATCTCAATTTGGCCCCGAAGGCCCAAAAATTCCCAATTTGGCCACAGAGGTCCAAAAATTCCTAATTTGGCCCCTGAGGCCCAAAAATTCCCAATTTGGCCACGAAGGCCCAAAAATTCTCAATTTGGCCCCCTAAGGTCCAAAAATGCCCAATTTGGCCTCAAAGGCCTAAAAATTCACATTTTGGCCCTTAAGGCCCAAAAAAAAATTTTCTTTGAGAACTAGGGGCCTTTCGAAAAGTCGAGGTATTCAGCCCTAAGCACTCTACCTTACATATCACATCCCATTGGGTCCTATCCTGGGTGTCTTAGCATACCAACATTACCCTACATTGTTTGGTCATACCACCCCACATCACAAGGGTCAAGTCCAAATACCCTACCTCACACTATCTCACATACCCTATGAAAACACCTTATATAGGATAGTCTAATCGTTTTGACTATGTCCTTTTATAGGTACCCCTCCAAAGACCACCTGTGACATCCTACTCCGAGTCGAGTCTTAGCATAGAGTTGAGTAGTCGAGTTGAGTCGAGTTGAACCAAACCCGGTTGGGGTAGAATGAGATTATAAGTGGACTTATTTGAGTGAGAGAAAAAGATCAAGCACATGGGTGAGGAGTGATTTGCATTAAAAGATTGAGCTTGGGTATTAAGTTGTAGCCTGTTTACAATTGAGGTACCATTTAGAACTTTTTCACACAAATCCTTTGATTTTTGATGGCCTACTCGTAATACTCATTTTCACTTTCCCATTTTCATCTTTATCTTCATCTTCTTCATTTTCTTCCTTTCCTCTTCCACCTTACTTTCAATTTTCATGGTAGTTAAGCCTTAACTTCAACTTCTCTTTTATTCAAGTAAGTAAACCTTTTTGAAGTTCATAATTGAATCATTTGGTGTTATTATTTTAGAATTCATAAGAATTCTTATTTATAGGTGAAGGGAGTTCTAAGAGTGTAGAGAAAAGAAGCTAAAGAGGAGCTCAAGCTTTTGGAGTAAAGGTTTGATATCTCTTGTTATTTTTCATTTTCTTTGCATGAGATTTGTGTGGTGTGTTGCTATTGAGACAATCTTGCTTTATGTTGAGTGGGAGGACTGGTAATGGTGAGAAAACAGGGGAAAACAGGGGAGGTATTGAATAAATGAAGTGAATATTGAGTTTATGTTGAAACAGGTTTTGCTGGAAATTTTACCAGTAACTTCATCTTGATTTTGACCCCATTTAGTGATGGAATTAGGAAGTGTCATAGAAGAGTTATTTGTTCCTCTATGTGTTAGCTTTACATGGGTTTTTGAAGCATTCAAATTGGAGTTGTATATTGAGAGATATGACCAAAAGAGTACAGACAGTGCAGGCTGGAAGCGCGCGCGCGAATTGCATGACGAGTTCGCGTTGCCTTCTCGCGCTCGCGAATTTGAACTACGCGCTCGCGACTTTCACCTGAAACTCTCTGACTCTTATTTAGAACATCTCGCGCTCACAACTTTCAGGTGCGCTCTCGCGACTTGTGCTCGCAAACTCTCTGACTTTCATTTGGCACATCTCGCGCTCGCAACTTTGAAGTACGCGCTCGCGTACTTGGCCCTTGGCCTGTAAGCGCTCGCGACCTTCATTGCGCGCTCACGAGTTTGGCCTAGGAACTCACTGTCTCTCATTTGGCACTTCTCGCGCTCGCGACTTTCAAGTACGTGGTCGCGACTTGTGCCCGATAACCCACTGTCTCTCATCTGGTGCATTACGCGCTCGCGACTTGTGTTTTCATGCATTTTTGGACTTCTTTTTCAATGCAAGTGTATTCCTTTGCTTCACCTATATGCCTCCAATCATTTTAACATCAAATACAACATTAGAACATGTATCAAAACAACATTCAATCATGCAAATGATGTGAAATCAAATATACATTATGAAGTTATGAAGTTATGAAGTTATGAACTATAACTATGATGTTGTGTGATATTATTGACATACCAACATTATGCTCCATTGAGGTTAGGTAGAAACCATGTAGATAAGGCTATGTCGCGACATAGGATAGCAGATTTGTACCTCATACAGTTTGGTACTCCGGCTATAGGCCGTTGAGTGGATATGATTATATATGGGCCATAGCAACCAAGCATACAGTATTCATCCAGTTTCATACAGTTTTTCTTATCACTTCGGTTTCACTATAACCTTATGGAGCCATACAGATATCTTGACATAACATTTCATGAATTATACATTATTATAAACAGTACAAAAGATAATCAAGGTATCATGAAAGTATCATGATGTGTGTGCTTATATGTGCCATATGTGTTTACATGGTTCTTTCTATACATGTATGTGTTTAATTGTTTCTTTATCTGTTGAGATATCCACTGAGGTTTATTTGCTCAGCGAGTTACCTGTTTAACTCGCAGGTTTTGAGATTGGACAGTAGAGAGTCAGCTTACAACTGCTGCAGTTCATCTGTAGAAGACTCAGTCTTCAGGGTAGTTACTCATTTTAATATGTATCTTTTGTCTACCCTTTTTATGGCATGTACAGGGCACTTAGTGGGCCCATTTCATTTTAACACTAGTATCATGTTTTGTAAATATTAATTACATTATTTTTGTAAACAGTATCAGCATGCTATTATATTCAACATACATTATGATTTCAGCATGTCAGGCTATACAGTCAACCAGTTTGTAACGTCTCGACTCGGTTTATTCGGGTTTACGGGTGGACTGGGAAGGGGTGTTACACCACCTGTGCCCGAAACACCAACTGAGCTCTCACCCACAAGTCCAACAACCCCAACTGCACCAATGGCATTACTGTCTGACATTCAAAACCTTATAGAACAACTGGAGGCCAGGATGGAGGCCAGAATGAATGAGGCCTTAGCTGCACAGAGGACTGCCCTAATAGCTGAACTAGGTGGTGGTAATGGAAATGGGGCTTCAGCTGGGGGAAGTGGACCCGCTACCTCCAATCAGGGACCTGCTGCTGAACTGACAAATCCTGCCCTTAACCTGGATGACATGCCCTCCAGAACTGCTTTTGAGCTGGAAGCTCAGAAAATGAGAGAGAAACTAGAACTCCTGGAAAGGTCTATTACTGCCCTTAAGACACACAAGGAAGTGGTGGACATGGACTCCTTGTCCTTGTTCCCCGAAGCAAGACTGCCAATAAAGTTCGAAATGCCCAATATGGATAAGTTTGACGGAACCACTTGTCCCAAAATGCACCTGAAAATGTATGTGGGTGCCCTCAACCCGTTTGGCCTAAACAGCGAGCTCCTTGCTCAGTTGTTTCAGCAATCTTTGACTGGTGCTGCATTAAGATGGTTTGTAAGCTTGGATCGTTCCAAAATGAAGAATTGGGAGGACATATGCAATGCTTTCAACACGCAGTACCATTATAATATCGAAGTGGACGTTACCCGGAGGGAGCTGGAAACCACTAAACAAAAGAACAATGAGCCCTTCTCCTCGTTCCTATTGAGGTGGAGAGCCAAAGTTGCTCAAATGATCAACCGACCCTCTGAACAGGAACAAGTTGACATAATAATCAAGAATTTACTGCCTGTCTACCAGTCACAGCTTCAAACACAGTACTTGCCTACGTTCTAATCGCTCATTACAACTGCAACTAAGGTGGAAGACTTAATCCAGTTGGGTCAACTCAAAGAAGACTCATACAAGAAGCAGAATCACGCTGGGTCCAGTGAGACAAATGAAATAGCCAGTATAATTCCCATGAATCCTTTACGTGTTGGGAATTTGGGAAACAGTCAGCCAAGGAGGCAATATACTGATCTCGGCATGCCAATCCTTTTGGTGTTCCGAGAAGCAGTGAAAGCAAATTTACTGAAGCCCTTAGAAGCAAGGCCATTACCAAACTCCCTGCCCCGGAATTTCAAAGCCAATGAATACTGTGAGTACCATCAAGGACATGGGCATAAGACCGAATCATGCTGGACTTTGAAAAACCGTCTACAAGACCTAGTTGACAATGGGACCATTATCCCCAAGAGCAAGCTGAACATCAACCGATCCCTTGCCTAACCATGGGATTAATGCAAAAAAAAAAATTTGCCGAACATGAATCGTTCGATCCTTTTGAACTTTTCTTGGAAATGAATGAAGTTTGTGTCTGAGAAGGTTGAGATCAAGCCTCCAAAAGAACAAAGGAATTGCTCAAGACCAACAACAACATGTCTGATCGATTGAAGCATCGAGAAGAACAAAGTCACTGCAGTCAATCCAATCCTAGTCCATTACAGTCCACCTAGAGTCTATCTTTTAGGGTCTAGTTTCTTTTCAAGTCTTCATTCAATTGAAATTTGTAAATCTAAGTGTTTTTTGTACACAAATTTTGTCTTATCAATAAAAAGGGATCAGTTTACGTTCCAATCATGTTTATACTCTTTCCCTATCCTTTCCTGTGAAAGCAAAAAAAAAATCAAAAAAAAATAATAAAAAAATTTTAAAAAAAATGATGATAAAAAAAAGATAATAAAAATTGGCAAAGAAAAATGCATTCATCCTTTCATTTGCTCTGCATCAATCAAAGCTGGGGGCATCCTAAGAAGCACCATCAAAGGGGAAGTTTTGAAGGGTAATCATGGAAAGGATCCAGCAAAGGGCACGCAAGACTTCAAATGGTACTGAGGCAAAGCCGATTGAAGGGGTTAGGGCCAAAATGGTTTCTCCAAAAACCCAGGAATGGAAGATGGGGTTAGGGCCAGAATGGTTTCTCCGAAAACCCAGGAATGGAAGATGCTCCGACAGAGAGGTGTCTGAATTTTGAGCTTGAAAGCGACAGAATAAAGAAGTTATGTTTGGAATTGGGTTGGGTCTGCACGAAGTCGCAATGCTATCCATACACTACTCAAGTCATCTCAGAATCAAGTTGCCTCGAAATTCTTTATGGAGAGGCTGCTTCTAAGCAAGCAAAAGGAAGCAAACAAAGCAAAAGAAAAAATGGGTCAAAAGGAACTTCTGCACAAAAGAAAGAAATCAAGGACAAAGCTACAGGAAATCAAGTTGTCAAAAAACGGGTCAACTGTAAGCTCTCTGTTAAATTCAAGCCCATCAAGGGTAGATGACAAACCATTTCAGCCATAAGGACAAAGACCAAGCGGCTGCTCACATTTTGAAAAAAGCAAGTTAAAAGAAGCTGTCATTTCCACAAATTGGATGACAACAAACACCTTGAAAATCAAGCGCCAGGCATGGCACAAGTACAAGTGTCCTTATAAACAAGGATCATTTCTCAAAACAAGGAAAAGGAAGAGTCTACTCAAAATTCCTTATGGAGAGGAGAACCATTGAGAAAATAAGTTTCGAATTCAGAGGAAGATAAAGTTCAAGAAAAGGAATCAAATTAACCTCAAGAATTCAAACATGGCGAAGCCACAAACTCAAAGCATAAAAGCTTCTTCAACACTCAAGCCACTCAAGTTACCACCACAATGTGGGTATTCAAAACTCTTTGTGATGAATACAAGTCATATTTCAGTCAACCAGTGGTAAAACCACTACAACAACAAAGTCAGATTCGCCTAGGGTCATCACTATCATACGAGCTCGAGTCAATAAGTTGATTCAACATCATCAAAATTGGGAATGAATCCCGTAAAGACATCCAGTCAGGAATGAATCCCGTAAAGACAGCAAGCCGGGAAGAAATCCCGCGAAGAAAATCAAAGCAGCAATGAATTCTGCATCAACATCAAGTCGGGAAGGAATCCCGCAAAGACATCCAGTAGGGAAGGAATCCCGCAAAGACATCAAGCCGGGAAGAAATCCCGCGAAGAAATCAAGTCAGAAATGAATTCTGCATCAACATCAAGTCGGGAAGGAATCCCGCAAAGACATCCAGTCGGGAATGAATCCCGTAAAGACATCAAGCCGGGAAGAAATCCCGCAAAGAAATCAAGTCAGAAATGAATTCTGCATCAACATCAAGTCGGGAAGGAATCCCGCAGAGACATCAAGCCGGGAAGAAATCCCGCGAAGAAATCAAGTCGGGAAGGAATCCCGAAGAAATCAAATCGGAAATGAAGTCCATAATTAGCATTAAGGTGAAATTGAATTTTGCCCCAACTGTAAGTCGGAAATAAATTCTGCACCAAGACGGAAAGGAATTCCGCACTAACATCAAGCCGGAGATGAATTCCGCACCAGCTGAGCACGAAGTTCGCATCCAGAAGGAACTACGAAAGATCTGATTCTCCCCATCCCCCGAAGAGTTTTTGGAGATACGTAGGCAGCTGTAAAGGCACGGTCACAAACATAAGTTTGCATCATAAATAGCATTTTCTCTTTGCCAATATAAAAAATAAAATAAAAAAATAAAAAAAAAAGAGAAGAAAAGAAAAATAAAACCTGGAGTTGAAAACTCGAAAGGGCGGCTTCAGGCAAGAATTGAGCCCGCTAGGCTGAAAACCCGAAAGGGCGGTCTAGGCAAAAGTTAGGGCAAAGAGCCTGCTAGAGTCAAAAACCCGAAAGGGCGGCTACTAGGAAAAAGTTAAGGCAAACAAAAAGTGCTTTCATGAATTCTTTTAGAGAGACCATTTTTGTAGCATAAACAGCAAAGTATGTCCTTAAAAAAAAAAAATCCCTTTCAAAGGTCTCCTTGGGAGTATATAAATCATTTTTTCTAGGAATCACTGAGTTCCTCCGAGTCAAAATTCACTACAAGAAAAATTTGAGTCTCTAAATCGAGTCTCCTATAAGTCTCTAAAATCAAGTCTCCATCACCAGTGGTCATTCCACAACGAGTCACAAAAATTGAGTCATTCTCAAAAGTTCGTTTTGAAAGCGTCATTCTTTGAGTCATTCCACAAAAAAAAAAAGAAAAAAAAAGAAAAAAAAAGAGAGAGAGGAAAATGTCAATTCAATCCCCGGGGTTTCCAAAACAACCCTAAAAAATGTGTCAAACATAATCGTTGAGAGGTAATTCTTTAATATCTCGTCTCCACTCGGACCATCGTTTCTTCGATCCTTTCAGACGAACGATGTCATCCACATTGTCCGTTTCCTCGAGTCATATAAGTGGCTTTGTTCTCTTTGATTCCTCAATCGATTGGACAAGTGCAACACCAATGTTTTGAAGTATTCCATGGTCAGCACCATCCTGGGGGCAAGAAGTGATAAGAACCTTCACCATTCTCCCATCACAGAAGTAATCACAGAATTTTTAGTCTTTCATTAAGAAGAAATTCTATTTCAGCTAATAAGGGCATCAATTCTCTCGAGCAGGGGGCAAAATCCTCCAAGTCGGATTCAGGGGCAAGTGTTATAAAACATACCTAACCCAGGGCGAAACCCAACCATCGTCAATCTCTTTTACACAAACCCCAGGGTAGAACCCGGTTAATGGTTAACCTTTTTGTTTTACATAAAACCTAGGGTGAAACCCTAACCAATAACCAACCATTTTTCAGCCAAAACCAAGCCATTTGATCATTTCAACTTTAGGTGGACCCTTGGTTCTCAAAGAAAAAAAACAAAAATAAAACAGACATCTTTTCAAGCCCTCATTAAGAGGCAAAATCTCTTTTCAAGTCCTCTAAGAGGCAAAACATCTTTCCAAGTCCTCTAAGAGGCAAAATCTCTCTTCAAGCCCTCATTAAGGAGAAAACCTCTTTTTCAAGTCCTCTAAGAGGCAAAATTTCTTTTTAAGTCCTCAAAGAGACAAAAACATCTTTAAGTTGCAAACATAAATCCATGCATTCGATCATTTCATTGCATAGAAAAAACCCACGGCGGGGTTTCCTCCTCTGCCCATCCTCAAAATTTGCTCCTTCAGACAGCCACTGGCTCTCATAAATCATTTTTATGATAGCCAGTGGGGGGCAACTGTGAATACTCAAATTTTGAGGCTTCTAATGTTGTTGGTGGCATGTGAAACTCTTTAAATGGGGGAAAGCACGCCTGCTACAGTGCCGTGCCAATTAATTTGACTTTGCTAAAAAGCCAGTTTTCCCGGCCGCGGCGGTGGCGTCCGCCTTTAAAGGCGGCGGTAGCCGCTGCTGCCGCCGGCGACAGTGGCTGCAGTCGCCGATGAATACCCTTTTTTTTTTAGGCTCAAAGAGCCAGGTTTCCCGGACTGCAAACAGTCCGGCCGGATCGGAGGCCACTCGGAAAGTTCACCGGAAATATGCCAATATGGTACTTGAAATGTCCGAAAAATTACGAGGATCACAGAACTGGTCCCGGAATATTTTTTGGAGGCCCGGAACTCCCAAAAAAGCTCCCGGAATGTTAAAGTAGCAAAACCCCCAGGCACAGCGGTCCAGCCGCTGGCTTCCGGCGGCCCGAGCCGCCGAGTACCGGCGGCCCGAGCAGCCGAGCCCCGGCGGCCCAACCGCCTGACACCGGCGGCCCGAGCCGCCGAGAACCGGCGGCCCGGCCGCCGAAACAGTCCTTTTTTTGATTATAAATAGTGGCCCCGGGCTTTCGGTTTTGGGCACTCAGTCTGTGTTGACGGACGCTCCTTCTCCCTACGCTCTTTGCGATTCTTTACTGCTTTCTTGCATTGTTTAATTTTAGTTTTATTTTATTGTTGTGATACTTGGTCACTTAAAATTAAATTAAAATTAATTCCCTTAACGAGGAGCTTAACCTGGAGTTAAGAAGCGGTCGACGATTAAATCAGGTACATGAACTAAACTCTGCCTATTTAATTTTAGAACTTCATGCATGCTTCTCTTCTACTCCTAATAATTCTACAACTGCATTCATATCATCACATAGGCAAGTAAATTGCCTCGATTAAAATATGATTAAGCTAAATGCCCGGTTAATTAATAATCGTGGTATTAAAAGCCTAAATGCGACAATATTGACTAAAAAGCCTAGTTAATCAATAACTATGGTGAAATTGCCTTTATTTCGAACAAATCCGGCTTAAGTGCAATTAATCAGTAATTGTGGCTAAGAAGCCTTAATCAATCACATTTTGGCAACAAATTGCCTACAATTGAATCAATCACATTTTGGCAATAAATTGCCTACGGTTCAATCGATTTTTGGCAAACAAATTGCTTATAAATTAGATTAACCACTTTTTAGCGACAAATCGCTTAAATCAAAAGCTTTGGCTAAAAGCCTTAAAATCAATCATTTTGGTGACAATCGCCTAAAATCAATCATTTTGGCAATCAAATTGCCTAATCATTTCGGCGACAATCGCCCAATCAATCTTTTGGCTAAAAGCCTTAAATCAACATTTTTGGCAACAAACGCCCAAATCAAATCAATCAATTTTTGGCAAAATGCCTAAACAAAATGCACAAAGCATACACACACTCATGCATTAAGCATACCCATTCAAAGCCCTTCAAAGAAGGCCTATTGAACTACGTTGACTTTGATCTTCCATTCAAACGGAAGTACGTAGGCACGTTTGGGATTTAATCCCGAGCGGCAAGTCGGAATCATCAAAACACATTTCATTGGTCCAATTACATCATTTACCCTACAAAGCATTCATTCATCGGTTAGTTAATCAGCATGACATAGTCTCGGGATCCACCTCGGGTTCGAAGACCATGCCTTAACTTTGGGTTAATTAATCTAGTAATTAGGTTAATTAAATTTGGAGTCACTTAGGGTTTTTTCCTAGTTTGCCCTGAAATAATTAAACAAGGTGGCGACTCACATACATTCACGTGCGTTTCTTCCTTAGTAACATATCATACCCCATGATATTTTGGGGAAGGGGTTCACATGTACAAAAGTAAGCTGCGTCACGCAGCTCTCGGCTCCGTCACATAGCTACTACCTGCGTGACGCAGCTTTGTTCTGTTGCCCTACCCATATAAATACAACACTTTCACTTTTAGACGGGACTTTTCTCTCATTTTCTCTGGATTTTGATATTTTTAGGCAGAGACATTTGATTACGGCTAGGGTTTTCCCCAAGAACTCAAGTGAGTAATCTTGAGGAGGATTAAGCCATTAGAAAGGTAGATTGAAAACTTGAAAACAAAAGAGACATAAAAAGAGAAAAAGAGAGAAAAGGAAGAAAAGAAAAACTTTATTGCTAAAACTTGGTGCTAAAACACTTTTGGGATTGTGAAGCAGTACCCCCAAATCATCCAAAATGCATGCAATCCTCGAATCTGAGGGTTAGGTAATCATCTAAACGTCCCTTTTCCATTTTTAGTTGTTTATTTGTGAAAGATCTAATTTTCTTAGTATTTGGTTAGTTTGGTGTTGATTAAACAACATTTTGCCCATTTTTGAGCATTTCTGAGCTATATTAAACGTCTGTTAATAAAAAGAATACGTAAAAAGAGTAGTTTGAAAGATAGTTACGGACCAGAGCAGCCGCGTCACGCAGCTACTACCTGGGTGACGCAACTGTTCATGTCCAAAAGACCTTGACTTTGCTTGGACAACCTGCATGACGGAACTGTTTGTGGGAGTAGTTTTTTATTTCGTTTTATGTTTTCATTTAATGTTATATCTTAAATAAATAATTAATGAAACTGGGAATTTTAATAAGCTCACGAACAGTCGCGCCACGCAACTAGGAGTTTCGTCATGCAACTGTTCTTCATAGAACAGCTGCGTGACGCAACTGTTCTAGGGTTCCAGGACACTTTTCTTATTTTTATCTTAATTTCATGTCATTAAATAAATGTTTAATTTTAATTCGGAAAATGACCAATAAGGGGCAAATTGTGTTCTAATCAAATCAAACAAATTAATTTACTATGATTATAAGATTTTAGGATTTATTATTTATTGTTTAATTACATTATTAAACCTGGTTTGTGGCCCGCCTTTAACCATAAAGCAAGAGCGGGTCTTTTTAATTATATTTGCTATGGATGGATGATGAATGCAATGATGATTTACGATGAATGCAATGAATGAACCTAGTTGGGATGGTTAATTAATTTTCCACATAGGGACTCGGTTCGATTTTTATCGGGTTGGATTTAATTAAATAATTGGGCTTTTCTAAAGTAAAAATCAATTAGAAATTGTAGGTTAAAAGAGGCCGATTTTCGGGCGTTGGCTTCCAACGGGCCGACGTACCCAATTCCCTTACCTAGAATCGCACATGGTGCGCCTGACCAGTCTTTTAAAATAATTGGCCTTAAAATAAAAATTGGGTTAAATGGAGTCATTTTTATAAAATAAAATTGGAAACGGTCAGAAATACTCAGAAATGGGCAAAATAGCGTTTAACCAATACCAAATTAACCAAATACTAGGAAAATGAGATTTTTAAGAGATAGAATATTAGAAATGAAAAAGAGAAGTTAGAATCGTTACCTAGCCCTCAGATTTGAGGATTGCATGTACTGAAGTTAGTTTAGAGATGTTGTATCACGATTCCAGAAGCGTGGTTATCAAGCAAATATTTTTCTTTTATCTTTTCTCTCTTTTGCTCTCTTTATCTTTTTTTGTTTTTCTTTTGATTTCCAAAACCAAATGTCTAATGGTTTGATCTTCCTCAAGTTTACTCACTTGAGTTCTTGGGGAAGAAAACCCTAGCCGTTTTTGTAAACTTAGGTTAAAGCTTTTCAATCAATTTTTTTTTAGAGCCAAGAATCAGAGAAAATGTCAAGAAGTCCCATTTTTGCTGTGAAATGTTGTATTTATATGGCTAGGGCAATAGGGCAGTCGCGTCACGCGGGTAGAAGCCGCGTGACGCACCTGTAAACCTGCGTGACGCAACTTACTTTTCGTACAGTTGCCGCGTATCCATACAAACAGTGCAGGCCGTTGCACGGGCGCGCGCCAGAGGTGTCAGCCCTGTTAGAGCTGCGTGACGCAGCTAAGAGTGCTGTCACACAGGTACTAGCTGCGTGACGCAGCCCTAACACGGGTCAAGCTCCTTTGGGCGGTTTGATTCAATTTTTGGTTCAAACACTTCTGGTTTATCGTGATACCTTGTCCCTTGTCCTCATATCATCATTGGGTCAGGCGGAGGCATAAAATCACGCGTCAACAGTTTGCCCCCCCACTTTATCATTAATTATATAAATGATTAATGTTAAAGTGGCCTACTGACGCGCCTTCTATTAGGCAGTCCTCTTGAAGCTCAGTTTGATCGGCTTGGAAAGATGCTGAATCAATCATCTGGTCACCTCCTAAGCTCGGTTTGATCGGCTTCGTCGGTTTCCATCCAACATATGAATGACTTCAAAGCTCAGTTTAATCGGCTTGGAAGACATCTTCGGGGCTCAGTTTGATCGGCCTGAAGGGTTTTGAAGATTTGGTCACCTTCTCAGCTCGGTTTGATCGGCTTCGTCGGTTTCCACAGAATCTGAAGAGACATCCTCGAAGCTCGGTTTGATCGGCTCGAAAAATGTTGATTTGGTAACAAAGTCTTCGAAGCTCGGTTTGATCGGCTTGAAGAGCTTTGATCTGGCCACCTACTCAGCTCGGTTTGATCGGCTTTATCGGCTCCAGTCAGTTTTGAAAGGGCATCTTTGAGGCTCGGTTTGATTGGCTCGAAAGACGTGGATTTTACCCTGGTCAACTTCGCAACTCAACATCATTGACTGGGGAAGAAGTCCCGAACAGCTTCGCAATACAACATCACTGATCGGAAATTGAAATTATTCTGATTAGCTTCGCAATGCACCATCACTAATCAGAAGGACCTATAGGCTTCGAAAAACCATCACCGGTTGGCCTGAAAAAATTGTTCACCAAAAGAAGAAGAGCAATATCCGTATACAAACGAATCTTGTCTCTTGTTAGAAAAATATTTGGAATGTTATGTGTTCCCATGCATTAATTATGAAGAAGGATTCGTATTAAGGCAAAAGGTTATACTTTTGCCCCCAGTCCGGAATTCCGGCCTAGGACCAAAAAATAACAAAAATTAGCTCAAAAATTTTGGTATAACAAAAATTTTGGTATAAATGATTTAACGCACCATTCTTTGTCATCTGCATTTTCAGGTATACCCTTTATAACAGAGTGGTTGGAAGAGAACTTACCTGAGGGTAATCTGGGCAATTTGATGTCCTGCCCCCTATGCGATGAGTAGACAAAAATTGCTGACGTGTACGAGGCGCACATCGATGTCAAGTTGCCGGAATGGGCCGTTGTGGGCTTTTGAAATGGGCCGTGTGGGCCTGTTGGGCTTAAAATGGGCCGTGTGGGCCTGTTGGGCTTGAAAAGAGATAATGGGCTCGATGCTCTTTTTGGGCCTGGAAGAGTGGGCTTGGGCCCAGCTTGTTTACTATAAGTAACTTCTTTCATAACCAATTCAGTTTCACTCATTCACAAACCCTAAGTGATTGAAAATTCTCTGAACTGTGCAACTGAAAATGATGTCTCAGATTTCAGAAATCCCTGCTTCTGCTTACACTCGGGAGATGGAGACCCTCGGGGCCCTACCCGATATTCCAACCTTTGACGGCGAGCCGGTGCTGGTGAGCCGGAATCCGCTGACCCCTGGGACACGACCGTTGCAGCTTCTGCCATTGTCGAGTACGGAGTTTTCGGTCCGGTACGAGACGAGCCGGATGAGTGGCTTTCAGTCCGAGGTAAGTAGAAAATTCCTTTCTCCTTTTTTTTATTTTTTTTTACTGCTTTTGATCCGTAGCTGTAGTAAATAAGACTGTAATTTTGTGTTTAGGTCTGCGTCAACAGTCGCGTCACGCAGGTAAGAGTTGCATGGCACGGCTATTCTTCCATGAACAGTTGCGTGACGCAGCTGTTCTTGTGTGAACAGTTGCATGGCGCAACTGTTCAAGGCACCAGAAACCCTAGCTTGCCTTGAACCTTATAATCGACCCCTTTTTACTGTGTTAGACCTTGATTTGTTGACGTTTGATTGTTGATAACTCTAGGCGACTTGATTTTGCCCTGAAAATTGCATGAAAATAATACAAACATAGTGGGATTAGGTTGAATTGAACTACTACGTACCTTCGACAGTTGCGTCACGCAGCTGTTCTTTGGAAGAACAGTTGCGTGACGCGACTGTTCGTCAATGTGTAAGAGTCTTGAACAGTTGCGTGACGCAGCTAGCGAGATGCATGGCACGACTTCGTGGTTGCGTGACGCAACTGTGGAGTGGTGTGGCGCGAGTGCTGAGGTGCGCTACGTAGCTGTGCTTCTGAGTGCGCAACTTGGGCAAAGCTGCGTGGCGCAACTACGTAAACGCATGACGCGACTTTGTAGTTGCGTGATGCAGCTATGGTTCAAACCGAACTTTGGTTTTATTTTTCCTGCCATAAAAGAAAATAAACAATTGTTAGTCTTATATTTATTGAAATTGAAATTTTTCTTATAGGTTAATCTGGGCAAGGCCCACTCGGGCGGATCGGCTATTGATGCTTCTGCTTTCTGGGATCTCCTGGACCCGTCTATGCGAGCTCGGGTCGTCGCTGCAGGCTTCGGAGATTATGCCGTAGGATTGCGCCGCACGCAGCCTCGTTTCCCGCCCGCTATGCGATATGCATTGATGGAGCGGTGGAACGATTGCACACATACTTTCGTATTCGGGTTCGGCAAGATGACTCTCACGCCCGTGGACTACGCTGCTATTACTGGCCTGCGCTTCACTGGCCCGGTTCCCCCATTGGATGCTCGGTATCAGACGGCCACCCTCGGGGCCCAGTTAGTCCGTTCCTTGCTTGGTGTTACTATGCAGACCCGGTACACCGTACAGGGGTACATGTCTTACGAGACGGTCTTTCGGTTCTGGGCCAGAGGATCAGGACCCGGTTGGAGGCTTGGAGGGAGTTGCCGGAGGAGGTCCGACCTGCTGCTCCTGCGTATACTCGGGAGGAGAGGGACCAGGCCGCTCGGTCCTTCTTATTCTATATTATCTCGTCCCAGCTGTTATGCACCTCCCAGAATAAGGGAGACCTGACGGTGCTGGCATGTCTTCGGGATCTGAGTCAGGTCGGGTCCTTCGACTGGGCCACACTCGGTTTGGCTCATCTCTATCACGGTCTGGATGTCTAGACCCGTGGTAGCGGTGAGTCTAACTGGCTATTCATCCGGCCTTTGGAGGTAACATTCTTTCACTCTTCGCCTTTTATTTCTCATTCTGAACTGTTCAACTTACTGATGTCGTCACTTTTTCTGCTGCAGGTATGGTCCTATGAGTACTGCATCTACCCGGGCAGTCCGAGCGGTGACTCTTCCATCGAGACGAGGAGGATTCCTCGCTATCTGGCCCACTGTCATCACACTTACGCCAGTGGTGACGATCCCGAGTACTGGCGGAGCTTCCTTAATGACCGGGAGTTGTCCGATGTGAGTACAGAAAGAACCTCTGAATCTTTAGCTTATTTTTCTTTTTTTTTTCTTTTTTTTTATCTTAATACATAACAAATACTGATTTCTCCCTCTTTTGTAGCTGTCCCTGACTCCATGGGACTGCGAGGCCTAGAGGACCTATCCGGGCCGGGAGGTGGCTGAGTTGCACACCCGGTTGAGGCTGCTGATGCGGGGATATTGGGCCGACCGCTACTTCCTTGGAGAGAGAGTTTTCGACACTCCGGTAGTTCCATCACAGCGGAGGGTGCCTCATGCTCCCCCTCGGCATATGTGTCTGCTGGAGGGCTTGACCCGGGAGGACTTGGAGGTAGAGTACAAAGGCTTCTCGGCGAACGATTTCCTGTCCGCAGGTGACTTTCCCTCTTACTTCGCCTCTCGGATGCAGGCACAGCTTCCCGAGGTCCTCGAGTACACCCAGGTAACTCATCTGATCTTCTGCTTTATTTACTGTTATTACTATTTTCACTATTTCAAATCGCTGATGCCATTATTTTTTCTGCAGGAGCGGAAGACGCACAAGACTGCGGCTCACTACCGAGCTGAGGCAGCGGCTGATGCAAGTGGCGCGGCGGCTCCGACTGGACCAGCCGGTGTAGTGCTGGGTGACGTCTCGTTCCCACCAGGTATGGAGGTAGTGCTGGATCCTGGTCTAGGCCTTAGATCTGGCATCATCATCCCTGCTGATCTTCGGCAGGCTCCTCCTCCGGTGCAGCTAGACCCTGAGCATGCTACACACGTAAGTCATAAACCGAATTTACAAAGTTAGAAGCATTTTACTTGAGTAGTCTTGTAATGGATATTCCTTGTTTGCAGGTGCCGGCCCAGAGATACCAGGAGATCTGCCAGCGGTTCGGGTTTGCCCGATCCTACATTGGTCGGCTCTACTCCGAGCGGCACGAGTTGGTATGAACTTTACACATGTCTACCCTTTTTTGCTTCTTATTATCTGGTAAACTTTCTTACATATGTCTGCTTTTACAGGAGCTGGAGAACGGTAGGCTGCGGAGGCATCAGTCTCGTCAGTCCAGTGCCGTGAGCCGGCTTCAGGCAGAGGTGGAGCGGCTTCGGACGAGACTAGAGGTTGAGGGCATCCCGCTCGATTCTTCTGATGAAGATGAGGATGGCTCTTCTTCTGATGGCGCACCACCATCTCCACCTCATCCGACTGTTGCTGGTCCGAGCCGCAGGCGGCGGTAGTCCTACTCAACATCTCCTCCATTTTTGGACGTTTTTGAACATTTTGAACATTTATTAGTTTTTCATTATTTTTTGGATGGTTGTACAGTTATTTACTTTTATTTTCTTTTTATTTATACACATTTTTTATTGTTGTGTGTGTTTATATTTTACAACTACGAAGTCTTGTTCCTGCAGACATAAAACACAAACACAAAAATACGAAAAAGAGGACGGTATTCCATTTGTTTGCAAAAACGGTGCACCTTGTTAGTGGTCCATGGACCCATTTATTATAAATAAAACAAAATAATGAACTTAAAATGAGATATCACAAGAATCAATTAGTAACAATGGGTTGTGTCACCTACCTGACATGGCGATTAACGTGGTAATAAAGATTCAACCTCCTTGTTGTACAAATCGTCCTTCTTATTGATTAGTGCGGCTTTAAATGCTCACCAACCCAAGTAGTCCATACATGAGTGTCTTTTCAACTACATCTGACAGTGGGCATTAAGTCGAATGATGACAATGTTTCACTCACCGGTCACTTTACCCTGCTATAAATGGGCGTTTCATTTCACTTTTCCTTCGCACCCAATCATTCAAAACAGATCAATTTCTTAGTTAATCCCTTTTTCATGGCCTTCAGAAGCCAAGTCTCATCCTTTGTCCAATCCATCTCTGATGACTTGTGGCAGATTCCCCCTATGGATCAACTTGCCTGGTTAAGATATTTCAAAGACCTAAAACTAATCATGGCTTCTTGTCTTGGCTCGTTGCTCACTTTAATCCAAACACCATGGTTTTCCGGTTTGAAGACTCTGAAGTGACTCCGACCTACGAAGAAATTTGTGCCGTGATGGATCATCATCCTGAACAAAATGAAACTCCGGCCTTACCCCCAGGTCCTAGGTATAATCTAGCTGAGATTGTGACCTTGTGTCCGGTTTATCTCCCTGATGGCATAAACACGGATCAGGGTCTACCTTTGGAGCCTTTTCTCAATAAGGTTTTGTCCATGAACGTGGATCCTTCTTGGATTCGAGCTTGTTGCTTCTTGCTACTGAATGTGTATGTCATGAAGAACCGTCAACCCGAAATTGGAGATTTCCGACTTCTGACAGTAGTTCATGACATGCAGCTGTACCGTCGTACTGTCTTCATGATGATCATGGGAGAAACGATGTGCTGGGTGAGAGATATTGCCCTTCACGTCACCGACTTCAATGTCCATCTTCGCGGTTGTCCACTGCTATTGTAAGCCTGGGCTCTAGACAAATTAAGCCTAATTCTTGCAGTTCCCGCTCGCTTAATTCCAACCTACGGGGCTGCCATTTTTCAGTCTTGGTCTCGGAGACGCTTTGACTTTGGTGATAACCCTACTATTCGATGGACTTGTCCTTGGTGGAGGATTAGATTGGTCACAACCGGAAGTATGAATCTCAACTATGTGTTGTATGCCAGCCTAGACCATTCCATGGCCTAGTTCCCGGACAGGATCAGCCGTCAGTATGGGATGATACAGCGCGTTCCCAGAGTCCATAACTTCGAGAGCGGTCTGATAACATCACATCTGTTGACCAATTTGGTTGATCGTTGGTGAAATCGAAACACTGTGTACTTAGATGAAGGAATGATGCAAGATACTGTGACACCCGCATATGTCAACTGGTTCTTTGCCCCATAATGATGTCATGCTATGTGAAGATTGGCCTTCGCTAAAAGGCCTTACTAGAATAAGTCGTTGTCTTTTTCTTTTCCTTTTGTACTCAGGCCATGAGCTTTTATTTAAATGTATCTGCTTTTCTTTCAATTAATGACCTTGATGTCTCTATCTTTATTAATTTCTGCTTCCTGCACACATGAGTCAACAGCATACAACAAACTTTTTCCTTTGGAATTATTTGTTGTGTTAGTTATTTGGGCCTCCTGCCCTCGGGTCAATAAATGAGAACTCATAAAGTAAAAATTATTCTGTAAAAACAAAAGCTTACGCTTGGAAACAACAAAGAATGGATTGACTGTTTTATTACCTGCACAAATCAAATAAAAATAACAAATGTAACTCCTTTATGTATGCATGAACCTATGCATGTGCTAAGGTTTATTTATGGTTTTATATTGATCTTTCCAGGGAAATTACTGAGAAAATGGTGTTCGTCCCTCTGATCAATGTCTTAACAGAGTTCATTGTTTAAGCAGGGCCAACAGTTGGAACATCTTAGCTCAAATGAGTTGACCTTGGATCAAATAAGCAGAGAGGAAGGTTTTGCATCCTTCAACCATAACCCCGGAACAGGAAGAAAAGTTTTGACTTTCAAATCTTTTATTAATCTTTCTTCTTTTCAACATTATGCAGAAGTAAAGAAAATTTATTCTAATACAATGGTCATTTGCTCTAACTACTCGATTTCCTATTCTCCTTCGAGTCAAGTTGATGGTGTTGAGCAACCAATCACACATTTATCACGAACGCATGACATGAATTCTGCATTTAAACTAAGCACCACTCGTTGATCCTGGAAATTTTATTTTATTCATGCTCTAACTTTTGCCTAGGCCGCCCTTTCGGGTTTTCAACCTAGTGAGCTTAATTTTTGCCTAAGCCGCCCTTTCAGGTTTTCAACTTAGCATTTTTTTTTTTTTTTGAAATCATCCTTTCAGACATAGAACCTTTTCATTTGATCCTGATTGACAATCCGATTGACAGGCTCTCCTTCCATAGTGACTAACTCGGCGATGCCTTTAGGTAGCAGCTTCTGAATTCTGAACGGCCCATGCCAGTTGGGTTTGAATTTCCCACTGGGATGATGTTGGGCTTCATGATCCAATAACCTGATCAACACCAAATCTCCATTCTTTAAAGCCCTTGGATGTACCCGCTTATTGTAGAAACGAGCAATCCTCCTTTTTCTCATCTGATCCTGGAATCGAGCATTCAATCTTCTTTCGTCTAAGAGCATCAAATCTTCATATCTCTTCTTGACCCATTCCTCTTCGGTCAGACCAGCTTCTACCAAAACCCTGAGAGACTTCTTTTCGAGCTCTATCGGTAACACTGCCTCCATTCTGTATACAAGTTCGAAAGGAGAAGCTCCGTTTACTGATTTGAATGTAGTGCGATGCCCCCAGAGCGCGAAAGGAAGTTTCTCAGCCCATCTTCTGTACCTTTCACACATCTTTGACAGGATTCTTTGGATCTCCTTATTCGCAGCTTCTACTACACCATTAGCCTGAGGGCGATAAGGAGAAGAATGATGATGCTCAACCTTGTATCTATAAAGCAATTGGCCAGCGTCTGCCTGAAAGTGAGAGCTATTATCTGTAACTATGTGATGGGGAACACCATAGCGACAGAAAATGTTCTGTTCAATGAATATAGCCACATGTTTGGCGGTTAAGGTTTTGTAAGATTGAGCCTCAATCCAGCTAGAGAAGTAGTCAACTGCAACCAATATATACTGATGGCCATTGGATGCTGCTGGTGAGATTTTGCCAATGACATCTATACCCCATGCAGAAAAGGGCCAGGAAGGAGTTGTCGGGTGGAGTTCAACAGCAGGTAAGTGGCTTTTATTGTCATGTATTGGCAAACTTTGCAATGCCGCACATACCGAACACAGTCACCTTCCATCTTCACCTAGAAATAACCCAGCCTCATGATTTTTCTTGCTAGGCTCATGCCGCTTAAATGAGTACCGCAGACTCCTTCATGCACCTTCCTCATTATGTCTTCTCCCTCTCTCTTGCTCGTACATCTCAGCAACATTCCATCCCAAGCTCTTTTGTAGAGTTCACCATCGGCCAGAACATAATTCAGAGCCATTTTTCTGAGAACTGCTCTGTCTTCTTTCGTAGCATCATCAGAAAAAGTACCGTCTTTCATGTACCTCAGGATGTCCGTGAACCATGGTTCGTCCTCCGATTCTGTCTGGTTCACAAAATGTTCTTTATAACACGGGATATTGGCTGCGGTAATGATAAATGGCTTCTTCGGGACTTTACTCAAATCTTGCCAAGCCGATGCTAAGTTTGCCAAGGCGTCTGGAATTCTGTTATAGGTTCTCCTTATATGAGTGAAAGTGATCTTGTCGAATAGTGTTGCCTTTTTCAACAAGTACTCGACATAGGGCTTTAATCTTTCTTCTTCTACCTTCCATCTCTCGTTAGCATGTTCAATAACCAATAACGAATCTCCTATTACTTCGACCTCCTTAGCACCGGATGCAAGGAGAGCTTCCATCCCCATGATGCATGCTTCATATTCTGCCATGTTATTAGTGACCGGAAACAACAGTCTCTTGCACATCGTGGTAACCTCGCCATTAGGTGCTTCAATTACAATACCAGCTCCGGCTCCATTTCTGTTGGTTGATCCATCAAAGTATAATTTCCAAGTTCCTGCTTCGATACATAATAAGTGCTCGTCCGGGAACTCCAATTCCCAAGGTTCATCACTTGCAATTGGATTTTCTGCCAGGAATTCTGCTACAGCCCGACCTTTGACCGTTTTCTTCGTTATAAACTCTGCATCCACGATAGACATCTGAATTAACCACTTAGACAACCGTCCCTCTAGAGTAGGCGTTTTCTGCAAGTACTTCAGAGGATCAATCTTGGAGACAAAAGTGACCTTGAAGGAATCAAAGTAAGGCCTCAACTTCTTTATCGACCATACTACTGCCATGCATGTTTTCTCAATCAGATTGTACTTCTCTTCTGTAGGCAGTAGTTTCTTGCTAATGTAATAGATAGCCTTTTCTACTCCAGCTGTGTTCGGCTGTACCAACATTGCTCCCACTCCTGCGTCTTCTACAGATAGATACAAGATTAGAGGTTCTCCCGGTCTTGGTGAACTGAGCACCGGTGGATTCATCAAGTATTTCTTTATGTGGTCAAAGGCCTTCTGGCAGTCCTCGTTCCACTTGACTGGCTGATTCTTCTTCAGTAGCTTAAAAATTGGAGCACAGGTGATGGATAACCTCGAAATGAACCTGCTGATGTACTGAATTTTACCCAGGAAGCTTCTCACCTGCCATTCAGTTCTCGGCGGTTCCATGTCCTGAATGGCTTTTATTTTGTCGGGGTCAACCTCAATCCCATTAGGTCCTACAACGAAACCTAACAACTTCCCCTTTGTTACTCCAAATAAGCATTTCTTGGGATTGAGTCTCAAGTTGTATTGCTTGACCCGTGCGAAGAACTTTTCCAACATTTTTGCATGTTCTTCCTGCGTCTTTGTCATGATCACCATGTCATCTACATATACCTCCAACACTTTATGGATCATATCATGAAACAATGTTGTAGCCATTCTCTGGTATGTTGCCCCGGTGTTCTTCAATCCAAACAGCATCACTCTATAGCAAAATGTTCCGAAGTCTGTGGTGAAGGCAGTCTTATGCTTGTCCACTAAAGCCATCAGTATCTGGTTATATCCGGATAATCCATCCATGATAGAAAAACATCCCATTCCGGTAGCACTGTCGATTAAAACATCTATGTGCGGAAGTGGAAAGTCATCTTTAGGTGAGGCTTTATTCAAGTCTCTGTAATCAACACAGACCCTTATCTTCCCATCTTTTTTCAGTACCGGGACTATATTTGCTAGCCATTCCGGATAGTGGACTACTTCTAAGAATCCTGCATCCAACTGCTTCTAGACTTCCGCTTTGATCTTGTCTTGCCATTCTGGTCTGTCCCTTCTCCTTTTCTGCTTTACCGGCTTAACACTCGGATCAGTAGGAATGAAGTGCTCTGCTATTGATCTGTCAATCCCTGGCATGTCTGCATAGCTCCAGGCAAATACCTCTGAACTTCTTTTGATGCATTCTTGAAGATCCTGTCTGAGTTCAGGTTTAAAGTCTGATCCGATTTCGATTATTTTAGGATCTTCGGTGGTGCTTAAATTAAATGCAAAATGATGCAATGCATTTATGTCAAATATGCGAGTGGTATAATCAATGCCATGAACGTGACAATTAGGAAAACAAGAAAACAAATAGTCAAAGTTCACTTCCATTGATTGAAATAAAAGAGGAAAACCATCCATATTGTTCTCAAAACAAGCATCAAAAAAACAAAACATAGGATTAATTGCCTGTTCAATACATTCATTACAAGTGTCTTTTATTGCCTGGACCACTTCATCGGCATTCGCAACCTCTTCTTCTTCCTCTGGGGTAGCTTCTATCTTCTCTTCAGTTAGCTTCACCTTCAATGCCTTCCTCTCCGCTTCTTCGGCGTCTTCGGCAGCTAGAACCGACTGTAGGATGCGCGCCTTGGCCTTTTGTTCTTGCATCAGCTTCGAAGCTTCATCCCCAATCCCCAGAAAGTCTTCAAACTTGGATATCTTCTTCAACCACTCAGATTCAGTGCTTGCTTGTGTCATACCCACCATAAACTCAGTCCCATCTACCAGCTGTTCCAAGGAAGGTTCGGGCGACTTGATCAGCTTCTCCTCATAATCAGTCATAAATATCTCCAAACCGGGGTAGGTCTTTCCCCTACTCTGAAATTCCCCTTCAGCTTGTGGAACAAAGAAGATCTAATTCACATTCGACGCTCTGATTGGAGACCGAACCTCATACTTTTCTTTCCTTCTATTTTTAGAATAGCCCAATCCGCGCTTGTCTTGTTGCCCCAATGCCGATGAGAGAGGCTCAAACCTTCCTTGCAACTCCCGACCTAGACCCTTGCCTTATTGCCAATTCATCTTCTTCATCATCTTCCTAGAGAAAGGACTCATTCTATTCATTGCGCTTTTGCTCTTGGTGAGGGACGCATCGATTACTGCCACCTGAAAACCTGTTAACGGTACTGCCAGCTCTAAACCTTCCACTGTTGCCACACTCAGATCCTCTTGCGCGTTGACTGTCACCACATCCGTACCCCACGGAATTTTTACTTTTCTGTGCAGAGTGGACGGAACTACGCCTAAAGGGTGTAGCCATGGTCTTCCTAGCAAAAGAGCATAATTGGCTAAGATGTCAAGCACAACTACATCTACCCAACTTTCCACAGCTCCCGTGGATATCTTTGCTTTAAAAGTCCCTTTTGCATTCCGCATAGTATTATCATAAGCTTTGACCACCATATTTGATGGTTCGAGTTCAGACTCTTCAATTTTAAATTTGGATAGCATCTTCAGTGGACATACACACAATGCTGATCCATTATCCACCATCACATTCCGGGTATCTCGTCCATTGACGGCGATCTGAATGTACAACGGCTTACAGTGGTTTCTTCCTTCTAGTTGAAGGTCCGAGTCAAGGAAAGTGATCTCGCCTATCCTCTGTTGTAGCACATTGATCATATCAACACTTTGAATTCGCGCTGGCACTCTGACAAAAGTCATGGCTTCAAGTAAAGCTTCCCTATGTTCCTTAGATGCTATCAACAAATCCCATATTGAAATGTCAGCTCTTGTTCTTTGTAATTGACTCAGCACCGAATTAGCAGTCACCCCATTAGGAGCCTTTTTCTGACTGCTTTCTCCAATCTCAACAGTCTTCTTCTGTCCTTTTACTGCCTCTTCCTCTTTCTTCTTTTCTTTCGGCTCCTCTCTGCCTTTCTCTGTCATTCTCTTCTTCGTTCCGTCAACAGCAACCTCTTTCCCCTTGGTCTGCATACTGCTCTCGGGATTGTATACCCGCCCACTCCGGGTCAAACTCTGAACACCGACCTCGTTCACTTCCTCCTCACTGCTATAGTACCACTGTTCGTCTTGATCAGCTAAGCTCTTCTGAATGGCCAGCTGGAGCTGTTCATCTTCATCCTCTAGTACATCACCCACTTTCACAGTGATACTTTTCTCGATTTCAATCTTCACAGGCATCTCTTCTTCCTCATCACTACTACAGTCATCCCATATGTTCAACATGGCACACATCTGCTCTTCCCATTCTGCTTCAGCCAATACTGCCTCTTCTGGTAATCCACTCCCGATTGCATTGACCGATCCACCTGACTGAGTCTTATGGGAGGGATAATTATACTGATATTGGGGAAGCGGGTTGTTCTTGGTGCTTGGCTTATTCTTGTCTGAAGGCTTGGTAATCTTCCCGCTATCGATCAAATCCTGAATATCGTGCCTCAATTTGAAACATTCATCAGTTGAGTGCCCTTTGCACTGATGATAATCGCAATTTCTGTCCATGTACCTCCCTCGTACGGGCTTAGTCGGATCTACCGGCAGCTTTGACAACACTCCGTTCTTGATGCATGACCTTAGCACTGTTCTCAAGGGTCTGCCTAAATCCGTGAATTCTCTTTTGGCTCTCTCATTAACTGCCCCCACTATGGCATTACTGTTCCATGACTGGTTCTGATTACTGCCCCTGGCACCTCTGTCACCATAAGAAGTCTAGTAGTTGCCAAATCCTCTGTTCTTCTTCTTTTCTTCCTTGTATAATTCCTCAATGTTCAAACCAGTACTTTGAACCAAAGAAAAATCAGTGAGCGGCTGAGTTAACATCCTTTCCTTGAAGAAGGGCAGTAGGCTCCTACTGAAAATTCGGATCAACTCCTTATCCTTTGGCCTTGTCTGAACTCTATACAACTTAGTTCTCCATCTCCTGTAGTAGTCGGAAAAGCTCTCGTCCTTCCCCTGTCTTAAACTCTCCAGATCACGCAGACTGAACTCATCACTCTCCTCAGTTTTGAAATGCTTGAGAAAAGCGGTCTGCAACTTGATCCAATTCTTTTGAACCTCCTCATCGAGGCCATCATACCACCTTCGATAGTCTTTGTGTAGTGTTTGCGGAAATGCACGCAAAACATCTTCCTCGTTGCACCGGTTCATCTGAGAGACTCGGAGGAATTCGGATAGGTGAGAACGAGGATCATTATCTCCTTCAAATATGGTATGCTTGAAAGTCTTGAATGAGGCAAAACTGCTCGGGTGTAAAACATATTCAGTTATGTGAAAGTTGGTGATCGGGTCTTTTTCTTTCACTGCAGCCATTTTGTCAAATCTTTCCTTCAGCTCAGCCAGTTGCTTGAGCACATCATTCTCAACAGGTGTGGCGTTTCCCACAGAAGTCTGATTATCTAACACAGGGTCGGGCACTTGCCTCTCTTCAACCACAGGCTGGCTACTAGAAGGGGGAGTATTTTGGTTTTGAAGCCTGTCTTGAGCGAGAGCAGCGGCCATAATCTGAGCGATGGTCCTCATCTGAGCTTGTGAAAACCCAGGCTCACCCCCTATATCATCTGCCATTTCTACTGAATCTGAGTCGGGCTCTGAATTTGATGAACTTGGATAGTTTACTGAACTGACCGGGATGAACTCGGGGATTGGGGATGTTCTGAGTAGACGCTGACCAGGATGTCGGTGCCAAACTCTCGAAGCAGTTTCCCGGGAAGGATCGATTCTGATAAAAAAAAATTATGAGTTAAAGGGGGGTCCTGCATGTATGCATGCGAAAATGAAAGCACATAGGATGAAAGATGCATTTCTAATGTGCTAAAGCCAGCATGGAAATAAGATCTCGAGTTCAACGACTGGACCAAAAATTCGGTATGAATAATATAATAATAACTTATTTTGTATTTAAACATTTCGAACATTATCTGTCGTCGACCGTTCCTTTTGGATTTTCGATCGACCATTTTCTCTCAAATCCCTAACTTTTGCCTCGGAATGAAAGAATTTTCGAGCGGGATTTTATTATTTTGTTATTGCGTATTTTATGTATCCTTACTTTTTGCCTTGGAACATATGGCCCCAAGCAGGATTTTCATTTTATTCTGTTACAAATTTTCTAATCTCTCACTTATTTTCAGATAATGCGAGAAATGTAAAAATACAAAGGAATCACAACCCCCTTATATCTCCCTTTTCTTTCGGGTATCGATTCACTATAAGCGATTGCATAATATTATTCAAAAAGAATTTGAAATCCAGTCTTAAAATCAAGGTCAAATGTCCATACCGAACATTAGCTCTTATTAATGCATGGCTGAAAAAGAAAAACGTGACATGGTGCATGAATGCCACAACATATGTACAGTTTATATCAAACAGGGGAACGGGAGTTTGGGAAATGCATGCCTTCCAACCTTATTTCTCCCACACACGAATTCCGTTGGTATAAATTCCGACATCTGTTTCCTAGGAATTGGTCTAATCTCAACAACCAACAGGGGGTTTTGAGATTGACGATATTAACTCTCGGAAATGAATGCGGTATAACAACAGCAAACAGAATCGGGTGCACCTTAGGGGAAGTAACTAAGGCTTTTATCTATGTGCATTGGCTTTGGTCTTATTGGGTTTAACAAAGTCTGGGTTCCGCAAACAGGATTCGGGCTTTGTTGGGCCTACTCCTTTTGACGCACCTTTGAGGTACTAGTCTTGCGGTTGGTAGTAATGTTAATTCTCGGATAGATGCACCTAAATCGCATGGTCCAGGCTAAATCTATCGTCAAATTTAACACCAGTATCGAAGGGTAGTACGGGTAGAATGAGGTGAGAAGAGAGAAATGCGAATGAATGCAAAAATCCTATGAAGGAAAAAGAAAGCAATTAAACACATACGGACGATTAATAATTTTCCATCGGCTTTTCTAACCAATTTTATTTAGAAAATTAGGCTTTTTAGAGTCAATTCCTAATTGCAACCACTAAATTATTTATTAAAAACAACCGGGGATTAGTGGGTGCAAAATCCCCAGTGAAGTCGCCAAACTGTTTTCCCCCCGGAGAAAATCAAAAAGTTTTTTTTATTTGTTTTGATATGTTTTTTAAATGTTTATTTTGGAAAAATGGTGATAAAAACCTCTTTTTGGATATGCGATGCCGATAAATCGGTCTTATAAAACATTTTAAGTCGCCACCCATTATTTCGGCAAAGGGACCGTTTCCAATTTTATTTTATAAGAGTGACTTCATTTAACCCAATTTTATTCAAGGCCAAATTATTTAGAAAAACTGGTCAAGCGAACCAATGAGGTTCTAGGTAAGGGAATTGGGTACGTCGGCCCATTGGAAGCCGACGCCCGGAAAAACCGGCCTCTTTTAACCTACAATTTCTAATTTTATTTTATTTTAGAAAAGCCAATTTATTTAAACCCATCTCAAATAAATCGAACCGAGTTCCTATGTGGAAAATTAATTAACCGTCCCAATTAGGTTCATTCATTGCATTCATCACAAATAAATCATCATATCCATCATCCACCCATAATACATATCAAATAAAGATAAAAAGACCCGCTCCTGCCTTATGGTTAAAGGCGGGCCACAAACTGAGTTTAATAATATAATTAATGATAAACAATAAGAAATAAATCCTAAAAATCTCATAATCATCAATAATTAATTGATTTAGTTTGATTAAGCCTCAGTTTGCCCATAATTGAGCATTTTCCGGGTTAGGATTAAAATCTACTTAAAGAAATGAAATTAAAAATAAAATAACGAAAATAAATTGAAACTAGGAAACAGTCGCGTCACGCGGGTGTTCTATGGAAGAACAGTCGCGTGGCGCAACTCTTATCCTTTATTCTGGAACCCATAAAAGTTGCGTCACGCAGCTGTTCTATGAAGAACAGTCGCGTGACGGAACTCTATCATATTACTGGAACTTGGAATAGTCACGCCACGCCAGTGTTCTATGGAGAACAGTCGTGTGACGGAACTCCTACCTACGTGACGGAACTGTTTGTGACTTACTCCAAATCCTCAACTTTATTGATTATTTATTCAAGATATCATATTAAATACAAATATGAGGATAAAAGTATACTGGGTATACAAATAGCTGCGTCACGCAGGTGGTCCACTCCGAATCAAAGACTTTCGGACATGAACAGCCGCGCACGCAGGTAGTAGCTGCGTGACGCGACTGCTCTGGTCCGCAACTACCTTTCAAACTACCTTTTTTACGTTTCTTTTTTGTTAACAGTGGTTTAACACAACTCAGAAATACTCAGAAATGGGCAAAATAGCGTTTAACCAATACCAAATTAACCAAATACTAGGAAAATGAGATTTTTATGAGATAGAATATTAGAAATGAAAAAGAGAAGTTAGAATCGTTACCTAGCCGTCAGATTTGAGGATTGCATGTACTGAAGTTAGTTCAGAGATGTTGTATCACGATTCCAGAAGCGTGGTTATGAAGCAAATATTTTTCTTTTATCTTTTCTCTCTTTTGCTCTCTTTATCTTTTTTTGTTTTTCTTTTGATTTCCAAAACCAAATGTCTAATGGTTTGATCTTCCTCAAGTTTACTCACTTGAGTTCTTGGGGAAGAAAACCCTAGCCGTTTTTGTAAACTTAGGTTAAAGCTTTTCAATCAATTTTTTTTAGAGCCGAGAATCAAAGAAAATGTCAAAAAGTCTCATTTTTGCTGTGAAATGTTGTATTTATATGGCTAGGGCAACAGGACAGTCGCGTCACGCGGGTAGAAGCTGCATGACGCACCCGTAAACCTGCGTGACGCGACTTACTTTTTGTACAGTTGCCGCGTATCCATACAAACAGTGCAGGCCGTTGCACGGGCGCGCGCTAGAGGTGTCAGCCCTGTTAGAGCTGCGTGACGCAGCTAAGAGTGCCGTCACGCAGGTACTAGCTGCGTGACGCAGCCCTAACACGGGTCAGGCTCCTTTGGGCGATTTGATTCAATTTTTGGTTCAAACACTTCTGGTTTATCGTGATACCTTGTCCCTTGTCCTCATATCATCATTGGGTCAGGCGGAGGCATAAAATCACGCATCAACAGTTATTATTTTTGGTTTTGATAAATTCAGGGCCTATCTAATTGGAGCCAAAACAATAGTTTACACAGATCACTCAACCATCAAATATTTGCTAGAAAAGAAAGATGCAAAACCGAGACTAATTCATTGGGTGCTTTTATTGCAGGAATTTGATCTGGAAATTCGCGACAAAAAGGGAACTGAAAATCTTGTGGCTGACCACCTTTCTAGGCTAGAATTGGGGGAAGAAAATACAACCGAGCTACAAATCAATGAAAGCTTTCCCCATGAGCAACTTCTACTGTTGGCAAATACTCAAGCCCCCTAGTATGCTGATATAGTTAACTATCTTGTTTGCAAAATCCCTCCTCCCAACTTTTCTTATCAACAAAAGAAAAAGTTCTTCCATGATATCAAATACTACTATTGGGAGGAGCCCTTTTCATTCAAATATTGTAGTGATCAGCTATTCCGGCGATGCATCCCAGAAACAGAGATGGAAAGTGTTCTTAAATTTTGCCATTCAATGGAATGTGGAGGACACTTTGGAGGAAACAAGACAGCAGCACGTATATTGGAAAGCGGTTTGTATTGGCCTAATCTATTTAAAGATGCTTTTAACTATGTTCGTCTTTGTGATCATTGTCAAAGGTTAGGTAACATTTCACTATGCTAAACTCTTTACAAAATAGTGGAATACAAGGTTTTCACCATATGAGTAGCCTGCCTTCATTTGGCTATATCTCTAGTTCCTTAAATCCATTTGTCCTAAAAATTTAACAGCATCTTCACCATACCTCAGGCTCTCCCATACAAAATTTTATGAATTTTTGAGCTCATTTGCATAACTAAATAACCTAAACACAATACCTAATTTTTAGTCATCTTTTCCACTGAACAACCTGCATTCATTTAACTATAACTTCATTTCTCTTCACTCATTGTGCTAGCCCTTTAACCAAAGCCTTTCAAACATCCTAAAATAGCTTCTGTAAAATCTCATAATTTTTTGAGCTCATTTACCTATTTAACCAAATCCATTTTATTGACTAAATTTCAGGATACTCAATTATAATAGACTTAAGCAATACTTTACCTCCTTAAGCATTCTTAACTTACCTCCATCACTAATTATTACATAAAAACTCTTGTAACACTTAAATACATAGTTACCTTTCATATATCAGAATACCTAATCCATAGATAATCAATCAAATGACTGAAATTATCCAAGTTGATCAATTATGCAAACTTGACATCAAATTCATGTTTAACCATCCTCAACCATTTTAAATCACCTTAAAAGTAATTGTAATCACTTAATTCTCACCATGTCAGCAACAATAGGCAAGCACCTCATACTAAAGTTCATGGAAATCAAAAATTAAACCATGAAAAAGAAAGTCACCTGAAAATTCCTAAGTTTTCATGCACTTTTAGCTTCCCTTAAGAGTTTTCTCTCTCCCTTTTCATGGAGTTTTGACCATTGTTAGCAAAAAAAATGAGCAAGAGGTTTCTTATGACCCATCATAAATAGGTGGCAATCAAAGCCATTCACGGTAATTCCTCCTATGTCCTTTAGTTGCCCTTTTACACCTTAATCCTTCCTTTATTTCTCTTTTCATACAATTGTACCTAAATGTTTTTTATTACTTTATTTTAGTCCCAATTAGGTCTAAACCAAGCGTATTTAATAATCTCAGCCATGTTTAAGTAACATCATACTAAAATTACTGATTTTTGAGACTTTTGGGTAAAAAATTATGCTTTACCGGGAAATGATTCTTCTTTAACTCATTTTCAATTTCCTTTAATCTTTCAAATTGATTCATAAATACTTTAATTTTCAATTTGATTAATATTAATACCCTCTAACCATAGTGTTTCTCATCGTTCCCAATTCTAAATTACTCGAATAACCGAAATTATTGAGTAAGCTATAATACTGAGAACTACCAAATTGATGATATAAATAAACAATTAAACTTTAATCAAATGTCTTAGGTGATTTAACATTAATCCATTGAATGTAAATCAAGGTGCTAGGTTAAGGAGCTTCTCATGCTAGCTTCTCATCATCAAAGCTTAAGCTCATTTAACATTCATCCAATATGATTTCCATAACGAAATTGGCTTCCATTAAATGCCATATCTTATAATTAATACTTCCTTGTTAACAAATAAAGATAATTCAAATTATTCTATCCTTCTAAATAGCAATAATTACCATAGAAATCAGAATATTCGAGACTATCAAATTGGGGGTATTACAGCTCCTGAGTCAAATTGCTTACCATTATCAGTAACAATCTTATGAGGTACGCCATACCTGAATATCACATTGTTCCTGAAAAAGCTAATAACCCTAGCTGGGGTAATGGGGCTGAGGGCCTCGGCTTCTATCCACTTGGAGAAGTGATCAATTGCAAGCAACAAAAACTTTCTTTGCACTGTCGTTGTGGGAAAAGGCCCTAGAATGCATATCCCCCATTAAGCATAAGGCCAGGCTGATCCTAAGATTGTAGTTCTGAGGAGGGTTTTCTAGGTATGCAATCGTATTTTTGACAAGTACTACAATGGCGAACATGCTAGTGAACATCCTTCCTCATTGTTGGCCTATAGTATCCTAGGAGCAGTATCTTTCTAAGCATAGCCTCTGAGCCCTCATGTACCCCTAAGGACTTCGCCTTAATACTTCGCCTAAGGATGTAATTTTGATCTCCTGTAGAGTTCTCCATTTTCCTTGCATAGTTCGCCGCTTTCTTACAAAGCTTGATCACCTCTTGCCTATTGCTAGGCCGAATGTCATTTTATAAGAAGTCAATGATCGGAACCATCCAGTTGCTGCCCGATTGGGATACAAGGACTTCATTCAACTTATAACTCGGTCGATTTTAGTGTTCAACCATCATTTCCCTTAGTAAATCTTCTTCCCGCATTGTAGCTTTGGCTATAGAGTCTGCTTCCTTATTGTTCATCCATTCTATTTAGGTCATTTTCCAAACGCTACCTTCTTCTTCTAACTTTTGTAAGAGAGATGAGGCTAGGGAATGGTACTTGATTAGATTCGGCTCTTTGGTGGTGAATGTGCCTGAAATCTGATTGACCACAAGTTATGATTCGAGGAAAATATGGAGCATTAGAGTTCATACCTCGAGGGCCAATTTAAGCCCTATTATTAAACCTTCATACTTAGCGCCATTATTAGTTGTTGCAAAGTCTAGGCGTACGACATATTGAATTTTTATCTTCCTTGGCCCTTGTTGAATTACCCCTGCTACAGCCCATGAACTCCTTAAGGCCCATCAGTGTGTAACTACCAAGTGTTGCAGTCGGGGTTCGGTAGTTCAGCTTCAAGTTCGCCCTTTTCCTATTTGCAAGAAAACTCGGCCACAAAATCTGCAAGTACTTGTGCCTTCATTGCAGTACGAGGAGCATACCTGATATCACATTCTCCCAATCTGAAAGATCACTCTACCAATCTCCCAGAAGTTTCAGTTGGTGGAGGATCTTTTTCAAGGGGTGGTTGGTTCAGACAATTATAGCGTGAGATTGGAAGTAGTGGCACAACCAGTTTGCCAAATTAAGGATGGCGAATGCTAATTTTTCAATATTTGGATATCGCAGCACGGAACCCCTAAGGACTTTGCTAATGTAATAAATAGGGTATTGCTCACCTCCCTCTTCTCTAACCAATACCGATGCAACGAAGTTTTTAGTAGCAGCTAAGTAAAAGTATAAGGGCTCATCTTTTTTAGGCCAACTCAAGAGGGGAGCGAAAGACAAAAAGTCTTTTATCTTTTCAAAGGCGAGCTAGCATTTTTCATCCCACCAAAAATCTTTCAGTTGTTTTAGGTTTCGGTAGAAAGGCATGCACATCTTCGCCAAGCAGGAGATGAATCATCCTAAGGCTGTGATTCGGCCATTCAGCCGTTGAACTTTATCAATGCTAGAGGGTGCTTGCATCTCTGAATTGCTTTGATCTTCTTGGGATTCGCCTTAATCCCCCTTTGTGATATCATGAAACCCAAGAACTTCACTGCCTTAACTCCGAAAGTACATTTTTCTGGATTGAGCTTCACATTAAACCTATTCAAGATTTCGAACGCTTCCTATAGGTCTCTAGGATGGTCGGCAGCCCAAGTGCTTTTTATAATCATATTATCTACATACACCTCTACAGTTCATCCTTTTTTATCTTGAAACATATTATTAACAACCTCTAGTATGTGGCTCTCGTGTTCTTTAATCTGAATGGTATGAGTGTGAATACTCAAATTTTGAGGCTCAAAAAGCCAGTTTTCCCAGACTGCAAACAGTCCGGCCTGCAACAGTGCCATGCCAATTAGTTGGATTTTGCTACAGTAAACAGTCCGGCCGGTTTTGCATGGCTCAAAGAGCCAGTTTTGCCGGACTGCAAACAGTCCGGCCGGACCGGAGGCCATTTTGGAAACTCACCGAAAGTATGCCAATATGGTACTTAAAACGTCCGGAATGTCGCAACGATCACGGAACAGGTCCCGGAATATTTTTCGGAGACCCGTAACTCCCGAAAACTCCTCCGGAGTGAAAAAGCCCAAGTAACCGCAGCCTAGCACGGTGGCACCTGCCGGCGGCCGGCCCGCCGGCGGCACCTGCCGCCGGACCGCCACCACCGCCACCACCGCGGTACCTGCCGCTGGACCGCCGGCGGCACCTGCTGCCGGACCGCTGGCGGCACCTGCCGCCGGCGACCCATTTTTTTGCCTATAAAAGGCCACTTACCTCTTCAATTTTGACACCCCTGTCTGTGTTTACGGACGATCTTCCTCCCTCCCACGCTCCTTGCGATTTCTTTACCGCTTTTTGCATTTAATTTAATTTTTATTGCATTTTTATTGTGATATTTGCCCACTAAAATTCAACAAATTAAAATTAATTAATATTTCCTAAACAAGGAGCTTAATCTGGAGCTAAGAAGCGGCCATCGATTAAATCAGGTACACAAACGAAACTCTGCTCATTTAATTTTAGCACTTCACGCATATTTCTCTTCTACTCTTAATAATTCTACAACTGCATAAATGCATTCACGTCATCATTTAGACAAATAAACTGTCTTAATTAAACACGATTAAGCTTAAATGTCCGGTTAATTAATAAACGTGGCGTTAAAGCTTAAATCCGACAATATTGGCTAAAAGGCCTAGTTAATCAATAACTACGGTGTAATTGCCTTTATTTCGAACACTTCGCCTAAAGGTCCAATTAATCAATAATTGTTGCTAAAAGCCTTAATCAATCGCGTTTTGGCAACAAATTGCCTACAGTTTAATCAATCACATTTTGGCAACAAATTGCCTACGGTTTAATCAATTTTGGTAAACAAATTGCCTATAAATTAGATTAACCAATGTCTAGCGATAAATCGCTTAAATCGAACTTTTTGGCAAAATGCCTTAAATTAATCAATCTTTTGGCCAAAGGCCTTAAAATCAATCAATTCTGGCAACAATCGCCCAATCAACACTTTTGGCAAACAGGTTGCCTAAATCGATACATTTCGGCCAAAGGCCCTAAAATCAACCATTTTGGCGACAATCGCCCAATCAACACTTTTGGCAAACAGATTGCCTAAATCAACACATTTTGGCTAAAAGCCTTAAAATCAATCATTTTGGCGACAGTCGCCCAATCACATCATTTTGGCAAACAGATTGCCTAAATCAACACATTTTGGCTAAAAGCCTTAAAATCAATCATTTCGGCAATAATAAGCCCGAACATCAATTTTGGCAATAATAAGCCCAAATATCAATTTTGGCGACAAATCGCCCGACAACCGTTTTTGGCACAAATGCCTTAAAACCAACACATTTGGCGACGAATGCCTAATCGAATCAATCGATCCTTTGGCAAAATGCCTAAACGAACATGCACAAAGCATACACACACTCATGCATTAAGCATACACCTTCAAAGCCCTTCAAAGAAGGCCTATCGAACTACGTTGACTTTGATCTTCCATTCAAACGGAAGTACGTAGGCACGTTAGGGATTTAACCCCGAGCGGCGAGTCGAAATCATTTAAACATTTCATTTGGTCCAATTACATCATTCACCTTGCAAAGCATTCACTCTTTTTGGTTAGTTAATCAGCATGACATGGTCTCGGGATCCACCTCGGGTTCGTAGATTATGCCTTAAACATTGGGATAATTAATCTAGTAACTAGGTTAATTAAAATTGGAGTCACTCAGGGTTTTTTCCTAGTTTACCCTAAAATAATTAAACAAGGTGGCGACTCACACACTCACGTGCATTTCTGTCCTTAATCATATGCATTCATATGCCTATGACATTTGGGGTAGGGGTTCACAATGAGTTGATAGCAATAAATTCCCCTATCAGTGATGAAGCTCATCTTCTCTTTATCCAATTCATTCATCCTTAGCTGATGGTATCCAACTGCTGCATCCATAAAATTATATATTTCATAGTCGGCTATTCAGTCTACCAACTGATCTATATTGGGCAAAGGGTGAGGGTCTTTAGGGCATTCCTTGTTCATATCAGTAAAGTTAATACATAATCTCCATTTCCCATTAGACTTCGGTACCAAAAATACGTTTACTAGCCATTCTGGATAATGCACCTCTCTTATAAATCGTGCCTTCAAAAGTTTATCCACCTCAACTGCTATAAATTGCTATTTCTCTGGGCCATGATTCCGATTTTTTTTTTGGCTTAATCGGTTTAAAGCTTGGGTTAATGTTGAGCTTATGGGATATGGTATCAGGATTGATACCAACTATGTCTTACGCAGTCTAGGCAAAGCTATTAACATTATCCTCTAAAACCATCTTAATATTATTCTGTACCTCTCTCAGTAGATCGGCTCCTAATGTTAAGTTATTCCCCGGTTTCACCTCCCATATGGTAAGCTTACCCACAAGTGTTGGGCCAAAATCTACATTATGTCTAGGAATGTCAACGGGTTGGTGCTCAGTTGCTTCTGTGGGTGGTTCTTCTTCTGGCATCTATATGATTGGCAAGGCAAGAGGCAACCCTTTTAGTGCTATCATGTATGCTTCCCAAGCTGCTTTCTGGTCTCTCTTAATAGCGATGACTTTGCCCTTATCAGAGTAAAACTTTATGGTGAGATACCTGATGCATGTGGCCGCTTCCAGCTCATATAGGGTTGGCCTGCCAAATATGGCATTGTATGGAAAGTGAATGTCTGCTGGCATAAACTCCAACTTGAGTTTCCTTGATGAGACTTTGGTTTTGAGCTCTAGGGTTATATCTATGGATCCAGACACTTGTATAGGTTTTCCTATTAGGCCAGCTAAAGGGGTTCAGACAAGTTTAAGCTTCACCAGGTCTAGTTTTAAAGCCCTGAATACTTCCATAGTCAATAAGTTCACCGCACAACCTTAATCCACCAAGATTCTTTTCACCAGAAATTTTTCCAATATCCCCTCAATCACTAGGGCATCATAGTGTGGGGTATGTATAAGCTTGCCATCAGCATCAAAAAATGATATGGGCAATCTAGTGTTCATTTTCTGCTGAGGTAGAATGGAATAGATTTCTCTAGCTCTCCTTTTTCTAGCTGAGTTGTTGTCCCCCTTGACGAACCACCAAATATAGTGTGGATTGTGCCTAGGGTGTGGCACTCTTTCATTTGCTTGTCCTTCTGTTAACTTTCCCTCCGAGCTCCCACAACAAATCGCTTCAGTTTGCCTCTTTGCACGAGGCATTCGATCTCTTTCTTTAATTGCCAACAGTCCTCGATCCCTATAGAACTCACAATACTTGCCCTTATCACGGAGGTATCTTCCTTCATCTTTCTCGGATAATAGAACTGGATTTGATCGGCCTGTTCTATTACCTAAGACAATATTTTCGAGTGCGGTCTGTTTAAAGGAGTAAATTCTTGGTCTTGTTGGGGTCTGTCATCTCTGGAGTATGGCGTTCTAACGGAGTAACTAATTGTGGGAGTCGGATGGGCGATCTCCTTCGGGGCAATCATCTCCTTAATGTCCTCTGTGCCTATAATTCTCTTCCCTAGGCAATCTATGCTGCTGGGCCTCATAAGCTTCATCTAATTTTGTGTACTTGTGAGCTCGCGCCATGAGTTCAACGAAGGTTAGGGGAGGGTCTATGCTTAAACTCTCAAACAGTTTGTTGTACCTACAATTTTTTGCAATAGCACTAATGGCCACTAAGGATGTCGAATTTTTCCCAAAAGATTGAAAAGAATCAAATCGAATGAGCTTGATTTATTTTATTTAATAAAATCATTTTCTTTTTTATTAAACCCATTTAATCCTCAAAAAAAGGTTCTCTTACTTTGGTAAGAGTTTTATTTTGGAGTCGCCACCCTTATTAAGGAAAATTCTCGAATCAGCCGATTCTTTGGAATCGACTAATCTAATTTTAAACCAGAGATAGGGTCCAGGAGTTAGGTATGAAATAGGAAGGTGTTAGGCACCCATCTCGCCCGACTAAGTCAGTCTGTCCATTAATTCACAATAATTTAATAATGCAATTAACTAAAAATTGAGATGTAAAACCTTTTGTGCATTTTTGGAAAACATGTCAAGCATTCATTCAATCATCCATACAACATAAAATAAATCAATCAAAGAAGAGGAGGCGAGGAGAATAGAGTTACAAACCACCCTAATCATTACAATCGACCCTTAAACCCTCCAAATTTCCTAAACTCAAACAATTATTACATTAATGCAATAATAGGAATCCAATTAGGACCCTTTACATTTGGCAATAAAAAGATTAAATCAAAAATAAATCCAAACCACAAGTAACAAACAAAAGGAATAACAAGTATCTATAGAAGTATACATTAATTATAAGATCACAACATAATCAATCATCCAACAAGCATGAATATGATGAATGTAAATGATACAAGATTAATAAGTAAAAGGGTTAGCAAAATAACAATGAACATTAAACTAAATGACAAGAATTTAAACAACAGAAATAATAAAATGCTAGTAAAGTAAAAGGCAATAATTAAATGACAGAAATTTAAAGATTTTAACAAGATTTGAGCTCATGATCTTGATGTTCATCGTAGAAGGATGAACGAATCCACCAATCATTTCTCTCAATCATGTTTTATTTATTTATTTGATCCATATATGACCTAATACATGTCACGAGCCTTTTTAGGTCGGAGCTTGGCCACCGGATCACCGAATCGAGACATTTATTGGGTAAGAGCAAAAGGTTTCTTGGCACTTGTGGCGTGAGCCACAGGGAAGTGGCGCATGCCATTACTGCTGGCCTCGCGCCACAGAGGTGCAGAAACCCCTGTTTGATTGATCCTAAGTTTCCCTCACAACCAGACCTAGAAATGGTGTTTTAAACACTGAAAAAATAAATAAAAAGGTGAAGAAAGCGTTTAAAGGTTCTCAGGAACTATCTTTTGTGATTTCTTTGATGATTTGCTCAAAAATGGATGAAGGGAAACCCAATACTTGGTCCTTGATCCAAAAATTCGAGATTCAAGATCAGAGTTTGTGTTTTTAGGATTCTAGATTGTCTACAATGGTTTTTGATTAATTAACAATAAATTCTCAACACAAATCAAAGGTTAACACAAGTTACCTTTAGATTTCTTTGGTTTAGTTTTCAAAATGCAAGAACTTCCCCTTCTTTCCAAAAGAATCCCCTTTTAACACACCCCTTAATGCCTATTTATTGGCAAATAAGGACGGGTGGCCCCATTTTAGGCTGACGTAGCAAAAAAGCCACTGTCGGGCCTCGAAATGGGACCGGACCCACTTTTATAAAATTAAACCGGGTGGCACATAAAACGAGGCGATGCACCAAAAAGTGTGTCGAGTGAGACCGATGCACTTTCCAGGCCTGGTTTAGTCGTAAATTGCCTAGTAACCCGAAAAGGTAAAAGTGGTTAAACACATCAGCAATCTTAGCCACGGACCATCAATCCAAAAACCAGGGTGATCGGGAATCTCGATCCATTTTTATGTGAAAAAATGGTGTATCATCACTGAACCTTTTTAGGGGCAAAATTTAAGCGTCTACAGCCACCTCATCATTCAAATTCTCCACTTGCATCACCATTTTTTGAAATTTGGATACATATTGCCTCAGGGTCTCTCCCTCCTCTCTTTTTAAATCTACTAGGTCAGAGGATATTTTCTTGGATGGTACACATGTTATGAAACGAGCTTGGGATGTTGTGGCCAACTAGGAGAAGGAATGAGCGGATCCTGTTTTGAGCATTTGATACCACTCTTGAGCTGCCCCTTTCAAGGTAGTTGGGAAGACCTTACACATCAGATCCTCTGAATTGGTTTGAAGATACATCACATTCCGGAAGGTCACCAAATGGCTTCAGGGATCGGTAGATCCATCACATGATTTGAAAGTAGGAAGCTTGAATTTTGGTGGAAAAGCTACAGCCAAAATATCATTGATAACGGCGAGTCTTATCGGAGACCATAATCCCTTATGTCTCCTATCTCTCTACACTCCTGAACCAGTTCCTTGATAATATTTCAGAGATTAGCACCGCCTAAGATCAGTTGGGTGTGCTTAGCTCTTAGCTGCTAGGGATAGTTGCACTAGGGATCGACCTCTGATTTCGCCTCATGGTAGTGATCAGGTACTGAATGACTTTGGTATTTAGGTGAAGTTGGAGGGGGCTAAGTTCTTGGAGGGGAGGGTTTGTCAGCCTCGTGGGTGGTATTGGCTCGCCGCTAGGTGTTTTTCCAAGAGGCATTTTAGTACGGTGGTGAACTGCGAGTAAGCCTGAGCTAGAGCAGCTACTACTTGGGAATCAATGGTTGATGGAGGCACCAAGGTGGATTCCCCATAGTCGTCACCATAGATGGTGTCTTGGTCTTTCGTGTGGAGGTGTTCGGTGGGATCATTAGCCATCGTCTTTCAGAGAAAAGGTTGGGGGTTTTTTAGGGTATGAAGGTGTGTTCCAGGCTCACCGCACCAATTGTTGCACTCTCAGAATTTGAGGTGTTGTAAATTGTGAATTAGCCCATCCTTGGAGTAAATCTGTAGTATATATATTGGATTTTAGGATAATTGTCTTAGGATAAGGATTACGAATACTTCATTAGTTGGTAGTTGGAGTTCATTTAGGAGTCTATTTTTATTATTTTAATATATTTTATTATTGTATGTTAACACCTATATGTAGTATAAATGCTTGAATACAAATGATATAATATCATTTAATTATGATATAATATGATTTAATTATGAGTATTATTAATCGATATGTTTAAAATGATTACATGTACCATAATTGCTTATGCATAATTACTATTCACGTGATTATATGGGTATGAGCTTGAATACAAATTTTTTATTTAAATGTGTGTTATTGTTTTCCCCCCGGAGAAAATCATGGGTCTATTGTTGTGTGTGTTTATTTTGGAACATGGTGATAAAAGCCTCTTTGGATATGCGATGCCAATAAATCGGTCTTATAAATCATTTTTAGTCGCCACCCATTTTTTCGGCAATGGGACCGTTTCCATTTTTTTATTTCGTAAAAGTGACTCCATTTTAACCCATTTTATTCAAGGCCTTTTATTTAGAAAAACTGGTCAGGCGAACCAATGAGGTTCTAGGTAAGGGAATTGGGTACGTCGGCCCGTTGGAAGCCAACGCCCGGAAAATCGGCCTCTTTTAACCTACAATTTCTAATTTGATTTTATTTTAGAACAAAACCGAATTGTTTAAACCCAACCCGAATAAATCGAACCGAGTTCCTATGTGGAAAATTAATTAGCCGTCCCAATTAGATTCATTCATTGCATTCATCACAGATAAATCACATCATCCATCATCCATCCATAATACATATCAAATAAAGTAAAAGACCCGCTCTTGCCTTATGGTTAAAGGCGGGCCACAAACTGAGTTTAGTAATGTAATTAATAATAAACGATAAGAAATAAAATCTTAAAAATCTCATAATCATCAATAATTTGCTTGATTAAAACTTAATTTGCCCATAATTGATCATTTCCTGGATTAGGATTAAAATCTATTTAATGACGTGGACTTAAAATAAAATAACAAAAGTAAATTAAAACTGGGAGACAGTTGCGTCACGCAGCTGTCCTACGAAGAATAGGCGCGTGACGCAACTCTTGTCTCTTATTCGGGAACTTATAACAGTTGCCTCACGCAGCGGTTCTATGAAGAACAGTCGCGTGACGGAACTCTAGTTATGATCCTGTAGACTAGAACAGTCGCGTCACGCAGCTGTTCTATGAAGAACAGTCGCGTGACGAAACTTCTAGCTACGTGGCGGAGCTGTTCATAGTTTATTTAAAACACTCAGACATATTGATTATTTATTTACAATGAAACACTAAACAGAGTATAAAAACAAAATAAGAACTGAATACGCGAACAATTGCGTCACGCAGGTGGTCTAACCCAAAATAAAGGATTTTGGACACGAACAGTCGCGTCACGCAGGTAGTAGCTGCGTGACGCGGCTGCTCTGGTCCGCAACTACCTTTCAAACCTTCCCTTTTTTACGTGTTCTTTTTGTTTAAAGTGATTAAAACCAACCCAAAAGAGTTAAACAATGGGCAAACTTGCATTTTATCAATAACAATTCAACCAAACAATGTGAAAATGAGATTTTAAGAGATAGAATACTAAAAAAAACGAAAAAGAAAAGTTAGAATCGTTACCTAGCCCTCAGATTTGAGGATTGCATACGCTAATATTGATTTTAGAGATAATGTTTCACAATCCCAGGGGCGCAATCACCAAGTTCTTTCACGAAAATAAAATTGTTTTCCTCTCTTTTCCTCCTTTTTTATCTTTTTGTATTATCTTTCTTTTATCTTAAATCTAAATATCTATGACTTGATCTACCTCAAGTTTGCTCAGTGGAGTTCTTGAGAAAGAGCTTTAGTCGTTTTTTTAGATACCTAAACTTAGAAAGTTGTATTTCTTAGAGGAAAATGAGAGCAAAGTGTCAAAAGTGCCAAAAGTCCCGTTTTTGCTGTAAAATGTTGTATTTATATGGCTAGGGCAACAGAGCAGTCGCGTCACGCGGGTAGAAGCTGCGTGACGCACCCGTAAACCTGCGTAACGCGACTTACTTTTCGTACAGTTGCCGCGTATCCATACAAACAGTGCAGGCCGTTGCACGGGCGCGCGCCAGAGGTGTCAGTCCTGTTAGAGCTGCGTGACGCAGCTAAGAGTGCCGTCACGCAGGTACTAGCTGCGTGACGCAGCCCTAACAAGGGTCAGGCTCCTTTGGGCAGTTTGATTCAATTTTTGGTTCAAACACTTTCGGTTTATTGTGAAACCTTATCCTTTGTCCTCATATCATCATCGGGTCAGGTGGAGGCATAAAATCACGCGTCAACAGTTTGCCCCCCCATTTTATCATTAATTGTATAAACAATTAATGTTAAAGTGGTCCATTGACACGCCTTCTATCAGGCAATCCTCTCAAAGCTCGGTTTGATCGGCTTGGAAAGATGCTGAATCAATCAACTAGTCACCTCCTAAGCTCGGTTTGTTTGGCTTCGTCGGTTTCCATCCAACATGTTAATGACTTCAAAGCTCGGTTTGATCGGCTTGGAAGACACCTTCGGGGCTCGGCTTGATCGGCCTGAAGGGTTTTGAAGATTTGGTCACCTTCTCAGCTCGGTTTGATCGGCTTAGTCGGTTTCCATAGAATCTGAAGAGACATCTTCGAAGCTCGGTTTGATAGGCTCGAAAATGTTTATTTGGTAACAAAGTCTTCGAAGCTCGGTTTGATCGGCTCGAAAGGCTTTGATCTGGCCACCTCCTCAGCTCGGTTGGGTCGGCTTTGTCGGCTCCAGTCGGTTTTGAAAAGGCATCCTCGAGGCTCGGTTTGATCGGCCCGAAAGATGTGGATTTTACCCTGGTCAACTTCTGTGAATACTCAAATTTTGAGGCTCGAAGAGCCAATTTTCCCGGACTGCAAACAGTCCGACCAGACCAAAGGCCATTTTGGAAGTTCACCGAAAGTATGCCAATATGGTACTTGAAACGTCCGGGACATCGCGAGGATCACGGAATTGGTCCCGGAATTTTTTTCGGAGGTCTGGAGCTCCCGGAAAAGCCTCCGGAGTGAGAATTAGTAAAACCACCAGGCACGGCGGTCCAGCCGCTGACTTCCGGCGGCCCGAGCCGCCGAGACCGGCCGCCGGGCCGCCGAAATAGTCCGTTTTTTGCCTATAAATAGTGGCCCCGGGCCTTCTGTTTTCCTCACTCAGTCTGTGTTGACGGACTCTCCTTCTCCCTTACGCTCCTTGCGATTCTTTACTGCTTTTCTGTATTTTTATTTAGCTTTATTATTTTCTTGTTTTGTTATTTGGTCATTAAAATTAAAATTAATTAATATTCCCTTAACGAGGAGCTTAACCTGGAGTTAAAAAGTGGCCGCCGATTAAATCAGGTATATGAACTAAAACTCTGCCTATTTAATTTTAGCATGTCATACATTCTTCTCTTCTACTCCTAATAATTCTATAACTGCACAAATGCATTCATGACATCTTTAGGCAAATAAACTGCCTCAATTAAATAAATTTAGGCTAAACGCCCGGTTAATCAATAATCGTGGTGTTAAGCTTAAATTCGACAATATTGGCTAAAAAGCCTAGTTAATCAATAACTATGGTGAAATTGCCTTTATTTCGAACAAATTCGGCTTAAGTCCAATTAATCAATAATTGTGGCTAAAAAGCCTTAATCAATCACGTTTTGGCAACAAATTGCCTACAATTAAATCAACCACATTTTGGCAACAAATTGCCCACGGTTCAATCAATTTTTGGCAAACAAATTGCCTATAAATTAGATTAACCACTTTTAAGCGACAAATCGCTTAAATCAGAAGCTTTGGCAAAATGCCTTAGAATTAATCAATATTTTGGCTAAAAGCCTTAAATCAGTCATTTTGGCGACAAACGCCCGAATAATCACTTTTGGCAAACAAATTGCCTAAATCTTTTGGCTAAACACCTTCCAATACCAACTTTCGGCACAAATGCCTTAATCACTTTGGCGACAAATCGCCTAACCAATTTTTGGCAATAAATTGCCTAAATCACAACATTTTTGGCAACAATTGCCTGAATTAATCTTTTTGGCTAAAAGCCATTAAAATCAACACTTTTGGCATCAAATGCCTAAAAATCAATTTTCAGGCAAAATGCCTAAACAAAATGCACAAAGCATACACACACTCATACATAAAGCATCCCCATTCAAAGCCCTCTAAAAGAGGCCTATCGAACTACGTGGACTTTGATCTTCCATTCAAACGGAAGTACGTAGGCACGTTTGGGATTTAACCCCGAGCGGCAAGTCAACATCACTTAAACATTTCATTGGTCCAATTGCATTAATCACCCTGCAAAGCATTCATTCATGGTTAGTTCATCAGCATGACATAGTCTCGGGATCCACCTCGGGTTCGTAGACCATGCCTTAACCATTTGGGTTAATTAATCTAGTAATTAGGTTAATTAAGATTGGAGTCACTTAGGGTTTTTTCCTAGTTTACCCTAAAATAATTAAACAAGGTGGCGACTCACACATCACGTGCATTTCTTCCTTAGTCACATGCATCCACATGCGATGATATTTTGGGGAGGGGTTCACAGTTTGGCGACTCTGCTGGGGACATTATGTAATCTTTTTGCATTAGTGGACTACAATTGCTGCATAGACTAACCGGCCCTTCTTCAAGGCATTATTTTACTATGCTTTGTTTGCAGGGTACCTTGACATGAATCGAGTCTTCTTTCTTTAAGAATACTTGATGAGAAAATTTGAACCTAATTGACAAATTTGATTAAAACATTTAAATTTGTTGACTTATTGGCACGATTGAGAATCTTTTTCTCCATTGCATAAAAAAATGAATTTCAAATGAATTTCTTCTCTCTCTGTTCAAACTTCTGAGTCTGGATAGCAAGTAGCGCTGATCGGCAGGTCTCTTTGATTATGTCGACGGACAGCCAAAGCGTCCTCCCTATTACCGCAAACCATCCCTAATCCTTTTGGGGGTGGCCCATAAGTATGCGTACCGTTGAACCCACACGAAACTCTTTGTTTCACATGTGGTTAGGTATATCCTTACTCAAGGTTCAAGGGTCCCTTTATAAGCCAATTCTCTATTTGTGTCATAGCCTATAGTACATATCTTTTAGGACTGTATGCACCCAATGATGCTGAATCATTCCATTAAAATGAATTATGTTGTGATGTTGTGCTCATTCACACATTCACCCCATACTTCACCAAAAAAAAATTTTCTCAATTTGGCCACTAAGGCCCAAAAATTCTCAATTTGGCCCCAAAGGCCCAAAAATCCCTAATTTGGCCCCTAAGGCCCAAAAATTCCCAATTTGGCCCCAAAGGCCCAAAAGTTCACATCTTGGCCCCAAAGGCCCAAAAATTCCCAATTTGGCCCCAAAGGCCCCGAAAATTCACATCTTGGCCCCTAAGGCCCTAAAATTCCCATTTTGGCCCCTAAGGCCCTAAAATTCACATTTTGGCCCCTAAGGCCCAAAAGTTCACATCTTGGCCCCAAAGGCCCAAGAATTCCCAATTTGGCCCCAAAGGCCCAAGAATTCCCAATTTGGCCCCAAAGGCTCAAAAACTCACATGTTGGCCTCAAAGGCCCAAAAATTCACATGTTGGCCTCAAAGGCCCAAAAATTCACATTTTGGCCCCTAAGGCCCAAAAAAAAATTCTTTGAGAACTAGGGGCCTTTCGAAAAGTCGAGGTGTCCAGCCCTAAGCACTCTACCTTACATATCACATCCCATTGGATCCTATCCTGGGTGTCCTAGCATACCAACATTACCCTACCGCACAGGGTCATACCACCCCACATCACAAGGGTCAAGTCCAAATACCTTACCCATACACTACCCTACCTCACACTATCTCACATACCCTATGAAAACACCTTATATAGGATAGTCTAATCGTTTTGACTATGTCCTTTCACAGGTACCCACTGTTCGAGTGCCAACATCACCGGCTACACCAGCTTCACCTACAACTCCGACTACCCCGACTGCACCAATGGCATCACTCTCTGACATCCAAAACCTCATTGAACAATTGGAAGCCAGAATGGAGGCTAGAATGAATGAGGCATTGGCTGCCTATAGGACTGCCCTAATAGCTGAACTAGGTGGTGGTAACGGAAATGGGGCTTCCGCTGGGGGAAGTGGACCTGCTACCTCCAATCAAGGACCTGGTGCTGAACCGACAAACCCTACCCTTAACCTGGATGACATGCCCTCTAGAACTACTTCTGAGCTGGAAGCTCAGAAAATGAGAGAAAAATTGGAACTCTTGGAAAGGTCAATCACTGCCCTTAAAACACACAAGGAAGTGGTGGACATGGACTCCTTGTCCTTGTTCCCCAAAGCGAGACTGCCAACAAAATTCAAAATGCCCAACATGGATAAGTTTGACGGAACCACTTGTCCCAAAACACACCTGAAAATGTATGTGGGTGCCCTCAACCCGTTTCGCCTGAACAGCGAGCTCCTTGCTCAATTGTTTCAGCAATCTTTGACTGGTGCTGCATTAAGATGGTTTGTAAGCTTGGATCGTTCCAAAATGAAGAATTGGGAGGACATATGCAATGCTTTCAACACGCAGTACCATTATAATATCGAAGTGGATGTTACCCGGAGGGAGCTGGAAACCACTAAACAAAAGAACAATGAGCCCTTCTCCTCGTTCCTTTGGAGGTGGAGAGCCAAAGCTGCTCAAATGATCAACCGACCCTCTGAACAGGAACAAGTTGACATAATAATCAAGAATTTACTACCTGTCTACCAGTCACAACTTCAAAACGTTCCAATCGCTCATTGCTACTGCAACTAAGGTGGAAGACTTAATCCAGTTGGGTCAACTCAAAGAAGACTCATACAAGAAGCAGAATCATGCTGGACTTTGAAAAACCGTTTACAAGACCTGGTTGACAATGGGTCCATCATCCCCAAGAGCAAGCTGAATATCAACCAATCCCTTGCCTAACCATGGGATTAATGCAAAAAAAATTGCTGAATAAGAATCTTTCGATCCTTTCAAACTTTTCTTAGAAATAAATGAAGTTTGTGTCTAAGAAGGTTGAGATCAAACCTCCAAAAGAACAAAGGAATTGTTCAAGACCAACGACAACCTGTCTGATCGATTTAAGCATCGAGAAGAACAAAGTCACTACAGTCAATCCAATCCTAGTTCATCACAGTCCACCTAGAGTCTATCTTTTAGGATCTAGTTTTTTCTTTTCATTTTCATTTCCATTCAAGTTTTCATTCAATTCAAATTTGTAAATCTAAGTGTCTTTTGTACACAAATTTTGTCTTATCAATAAAAAGGGATCAGTTTACGTTCCAATCATGTTTATACTCTTTCCCTATCCTTTCTTGTGAAAGCACAAAAAAAAATCGAAAAAAAAATAATAAAAAATTAAAAAAAATGATGATAAAAAAAATAATAAAAATTGGCAAAGAAAAATGCATTCATCCTTTCATTTGCTCTGCATCAGTCAAAGCTGGGGGCATCCTAAGAAGCACCATCAAAGGGGAAGTTTTGAAGGGTAATCATGGAAAGGATCCAGCAAAGAGTACGCAAGACTTCAAACAGTACCGAAGCAAAGCCGATTGAAGGGGTTAGGGCCAGAATGATTTTTCCGAAAACCCAGTAATGGAAGATGCTCCGACGGAGAGGTGTCTGAATTTTGAGCTTAAAAGCGACAGAATAAAGAAGTTATTGGGTTGGGTCTGCACGAAGTCGCAATGCTCAAGTCATCTCAGAATCAAGTTGCCTCGAAATTCTTTATGGAGAGGCTGCTTCTAAGCAAGCAAAAGGAAAAACGGGGCAAAAGGAACCCCTGGTCAAAAGGAAGCAAACAAAGCAAAAGAAAAAAAATGGGTCAAAAGGAACTTCTGCACAAAAGAAAGAAATCAAGGACAAAGCTACAGGAAATCAAGATGTCAAAAACGGGTCAACTACAAGCTCTCCGTTAAATTCAAGCCCATCAAGGGTAGATGACAAATCATTTCAGCCATAAGGACAAAGACCAAGCGGCTGCTCACATTTTGAAAAAGCAAGTTAAAAGAAGCAGTCATTTCCACAAATTGGATGACAACAAACACCTTGAAAATCAAGCGCCAGGCATGGCACAAGTACAAGTGTCCTTATAAACAAGGATCATTTCTCAAAACAAGGAAAAGGAAGAGTCTCCTCAAAATTCCTTATGGAGAGGAGAACCATTGAGGAAATAAGTTTCAAATTCAGAGGAAGATAAAGTTCAAGAAAAGGAATCAAATTAACCTCAAGAATTCAAACATGGCGAAGCCACAAACTCAAAGCATAAAAGCTTCTTCAACACTCAAGCCACTCAAGTTACCACCACAATGTGGGTATTCAAAACTCTTTGTGATGAATACAACTCATATTTCAGTCAACCAGTGGTAAAGCCACTACAACAACAAAGTCAGATCCGCCTAGGGTCATCACTATCATACGAGCTCGAGTCAATAAGTTGATTCAATATCATCAAAGTCGGGAATGAATCCCGCAAAGACATCAAGCCGAGAAGAAATCCCGCGAAGAAATCAAGTCAGAAATGAATTCTGCATCAACATCAAGTCGGGAATGAATCCCATAAAGACATCCAGTCGGGAAGGAATTCCGCAAAAACATCAAGCCGGGAAGAAATCTCGCGAACAAATCAAGTCAGAAATGAATTCTGCATCAACATCAAGTCGGGAAAGAATCCCGTAAAGACATCCAGTTGGCAATGAATCCCGTAAAGACAGCAAGCCAGGAAGAAATCCTGCGAAGAAATCAAGGCAGCAATGAATTCTGCATCAACATCAAGTCGGGAAGGAATCCCGCAAAGACATCCTGTCAGGAAGGAATCCCGCAAAGACATCAAGCCGGGAAGAAATCCCGCGAAGAAATCAAGTCAGAAATGAATTCTGTATTAATATCAAGTCGGGAAGGAATCCCTAAGAAATCAAATCGGAAATGAATTCCACAATCAGCATTAAGGCGAAATTGAATTTTGCCCCAACAGCAAGTTCGAAATAAATTTCGCACCAAGACGGAAAGGAATTCCGCGCTAACATCAAGTCGGAGATGAATTCCGCACCAGCCGAGCACGAAGTTCGCATCCCAGAAGGAACTACGAAAGACCTGATTCTCCCCATCCCCCGAAGAGTTCTTGGAGATACGTAGGCAGCCACAAAGGCGCGGTCACAAACATAAGTTTGCATCATAAATAGCATTTTCTCTTTGCCAATAAAAAACAATAATAACAAATAATAAAAAAAGAGAAGAAAAGAAAAATAAAAGCTGGAGTTGAAAACCCAAAAGGGGGGCTTCAGGCAAGAATTGAGCCCGCTAGGCTGAAAACCCGAAAGGGCGGTCTAGGCAAAAGTTAGGGCCAAGAGCCTGCTAGAGTCGAAAACCCCAAAGGGCGGCTACTAGGCAAAAGTTAAGGCAAAAAGAAGAAAAAAGTGCTTTCAAAGGTCTCCTTGGGAGTATATAAATCATTTTTTTCAGGAATCACTGAGTTCCTTTAAGTCAAAATTCACTACAAGAAAAATTTGAGTCCCTAAATCGAGTCTCCAAAATCAAGTCTCCATCACCAGTGGTCATTCCACAACGGGTCACAAAGATCGAGTCATTCTCAAAAGTTCGTTTTGAAAGTGTCACTCTTTGAGTCATTCCTCGAAAAAAGAGAGAGAGAGAAAAATGTCAATTCAATCCTCGGGGTTTCCAAAACAACCCTAAAAAAAATGTCAAACATAATCATTGAGAGGTAATTCTTTAATACCTCGTCTCCACTCGGACCATCATTTCTTCGATCCTTTCAGACGAGTGATGTCATCCACATTGTTCGTTTCCTCGAGTCATATAAGTGGCTTTGTTCTCTTTGATTCCTCAATCGATTGGACAAGTACAACACCAATGTCTTGAAGTATTCCATGGTCAGCACCATTCTGGGGGCAAGAAGTGATAAGAACCTTCACCATTCTCCCATCACAGAAGTAATCACGGAATTTTTAGTCTTTCATTAAGAAGAAATTCTACTTCAGCTAATAAGGGCATCAATTCTCTCAAGCAGGGGGCAAAATCCTCCAAGTTGGATTCAGGGGCAAGTGTTATAAAAAAAAACATACACAACCCAGGGTGGAACCCAACCATCATCAATCTCTTTTACACAAACCCAGGGTAGAACCCGGTTAATGGTTAACCTTTTCTTTCACAATAAAACCTAGGGTGAAACCCTAACCAATAACCAACCATTTTTCATCCAAAACCAAGCCATTGGATCATCTCGACTTTAGGTAGACCCTTGGTTCTCAAAGAAAAAAAAACAAAAATAAAACAAATCTCTTTTCAAGCCCTCATTAAGAGGCAAAACATCTTTTGAAGCCCTCATTAAAAGGCAAAACATCTTTTCAAGTCCTCTAAGAGGCAAAACATCTTTTCAAGTCCTCTAAGAGGCAAAATCTCTTTTCAAGCCCTCATTAAGAGGCAAAACATCTTTTCAAGTCCTCTAAGAGGCAAAAACATCTTTAAGTTACAAACATAAATCCATGCATTTGATCATTTCAAAGAAAAAAAACCACGGCGGGGTTTCCTCCTCTGCCCATCCTCAAAATTTGCTCCTTCAGATAGCCACTGGCTCTCATAAATCATTTTTATGATAGCCAGTGGGGGGCAACTGTGAATACTCAAATTTTGAGGCTCGAAGGGCCAATTTTCCCGGACTGCAAACAGTCCGACCGGACCAAAGGCCATTTTGGAAGTTCACCGAAAGTATGCCAATATGGTACTTGAAATGTCCGGGACGTCGTGAGGATCGCGGAACTGGTCCCGGAATTTTTTTTGGAGGTCCGGAACTCCCGAAAAAGCCTCCGGAGTGAGAATTAGTAAAACCACCAGGCACGGCGGTCCAGCCGCTGACTTCCGGCGGCCCAGCCACCGGCCACCAGCGGCCCGAGCTGCCGCCGGGCCGCCGAACCCAGGCGGCCCAGCCGCCGAGACCGGCGGCCCGGCAGCCGAAACAGTCCGTTTTTCGCCTATAAATAGTGGCCCCGGGCCTTCTGTTTTCCTCACTCCGTCTGTGTTGACGAACGCTCCTTCTCCCTTACGCTCCTTGCGATTCTTTATTGCTTTTCTGCATTTTTTATTTAGCTTTATTATTTTCTTGTTTTGTTATTTGGTCATTAAAATTAAAATTAATTAATATTCCCTTAACGAGGAGCTTAACCTGGAGTTAAGAAGTGGCCGCCGATTAAATCAGGTACATGAACTAAAACTCTGCCTATTTAATTTTAGCATGTCATACATTCTTCTCTTCTACTCCTAATAATTCTATAACTGCACAAATGCATTCATCACATTTTGGCAACAAATTGCCCACGGTTCAATCAATTTTTGGCAAACAAATTGCCTATAAATTAGATTAACCACTTTTAAGCGACAAATCGCTTAAATCAGAAGCTTTGGCAAAATGCCTTAGAATTAATCAATCTTTTGGCTAAAAGCCTTAAATCAGTCATTTTGGCGACAAACGCCAGAATAATCACTTTTGGCAAACAAATTGCCTAAATCTTTTGGCTAAACGCCTTCCAATACCAACTTTCGGCACAAATGCCTTAATCACTTTGGCGACAAATCGCCTAACCAATTTTTAGCAATAAATTGCCTAAATCACAACATTTTTGGCAACAATTACCTGAATTAATCTTTTTGGCTAAAAGCCATTAAAATCAACACTTTTGGCATCAAATGCCTAAAAATCAATTTTCAGGCAAAATGCCTAAACAAAATGTACAAAGCATACACAGACTCATGCATAAAGCATCCCCATTCAAAGCCCTCAAAAAGAGGCCTATCGAACTACGTGGACTTTGATCTTCCATTCAATCGGAAGTACGTAGGCACGTTTGGGATTTAACCCCGAGCGGCAAGTCAACATCACTTAAACATTTCATTGGTCCAATTGCATTAATCACCCTACAAAGCATTCATTCATGGTTAGTTCATCAGCATGACATAGTCTCGGGATCCACCTCGGGTTCGTAGACCATGCCTTAACCATTTGGGTTAATTAATTTAGTAATTAGGTTAATTAAGATTGGAGTCACTTAGGGTTTTTTCCTAGTTTACCCTAAAATAATTAAACAAGGTGGCGACTCACACATCACGTGCATTTCTTCCTTAGTCACATGCATCCACATACGATGATATTTTGGGGAGGGGTTCACAACTTCGCAACCCAACATCATTGACTGGGCAAGAAATTTCAAACAGCTTCGCAATACATCATCATTGTTTTGAAATTGTTCTGACTAGCTTCGCAATGCACCATCACTAATCAGTAAGACCTATCGGCTTCGAAAAACCATCACCGGTTGGCCTGAAAAATTTGTTCACAAGAAAAATAGCAATGTCCGTGTACGAACAGACCTTGCCTTCTGTTAGAAACATATTGGAACATCACATGTTCCCATGCATAAATTTTGGCATAAATGATTTAACAAAGGATTTGTTATCTGCGTTTTCAAGTACACCTTTTATGATATAGTGGTCGAAAGAAAACTTACCTGAGGGTAACATAAAAATTTGATGTTTCTGCCCCCTGTGCGGTGAGTAGATAAAAATTGTTGAAGTGTACGTGCCGCACATCGATGTTAAATTGCCGAAGCGAACCATTGCGGGCCGTTGAAATGGTCCGTGTGGACCTGCTGGTCTCGGAAAGAGGTAACGGGCCGCACGGGCTTATTGGGCGTTGAAAGAAGGTGATGGGCCCATCGGTCCTTTTAGGACCGGAAGAATGGGCTTGGGCCCTTTGCTTGAAGAAATGGGCTTGGGCCCAGATATTTACTATAAGTAATTTTCTTCATAACCGATTCAGTTTCACTTATTCACAAACCCTAAGCAATTGAAAATTCTCTGAACTTTCAACTGAAAAAGATGTCTCAGCTTCCTGAAATCCCTGCTTCCACCTACACTCGAGAGATGGAGACTCTTGGGGCCCTACCCGATATCCCAACGTTCGATGGCGAGCCGGTGTCGGTGAACCGGAATCCGCTGACCCCCGGGACGCGGCCGTTGCAGCTTCTTCCGTTGCCGGGTATGGAGTTTCCAGTCCGGTATGAGACGAGTCGGATGCGCGGCTTTCGATCCGAGGTAAGTAAAAATTTCCTTAATTTTGTTGTTTTTACTGCTTTAGATCTGTAGCTGTAGTAGATAAACTGCTTTTTTGTGTTTGCGCCTGCGTCAACAGTCGCGTCACGCAGGTAGGAGTTGCATGGCGCGGCTGTTCTTGAATGAACAGTTGCGTGACGCATCTGTTCTTGTGTGAACAGTTGCGTGACGCAACTGTTCGAGGCGCCAGAAACCCTAGCTTGCCTTGAATCTTAGAATTGACCCCTTTTAACTGTGTTAGGCCTTGATTTGATGATACTTTCTTGTTAGTACTCGTAGGCGACTTGATTTTGCCCTGAAAATTGCATGAGAACAACACAAATGTAGTGAAATTAGATCGAAATTGAAACACTGTGTACCTTCGACAGTTGCGTCACGCAGCTGTTCTTTGGAAGAACAGTTGCATGACGCAACTGTTCGTCAATCGAATAAGAATCTTGAACAGTTGCGTGACGCTGCTAGCCAGATGCGTGGCGCGACTTCGCGGCTGCGTGGCGCATCTATTCTTAGGGCAACGTATCTCAAACAGTTGCGTGGCGCAGCTGTGGAGTAGCGTGGGGTGAGTGCAGAGATGCGCAACGCGCCTGTGCTTCTAGGTGCGCAACTTGGGCAGGGCCGCGTGACGCAGCTGTGTAGATGCGTGACGCAGCTATGGTCCAAACCGAAATTTGGTCTTTATTTTTCCTGCAATAAAAGAAAATGAACAGTTGTTAGTCTTATATTTATTGAAATTGAAATTTTCTTACAGGTGAATCTGGGCAAGGCCCGTTCGGGCGGATCAGCCACTAATGCTTCTGCCTTCTAGGACTTATTGGACCCTCCTATGCGAGCTCGGGTCGTCACTGCAGGATTCGGAGATTACGCCGCCGGACTGCGCCGCACGCAGCCTCGTTTCCCGCCCGCTATGCGATATGCATTGATGGAGCGATGGAACGACTGCACGCACACTTTCGTGTTCGGGTTTGGAGACATGACCCTCACACCTGTGGACTATGCTGCCATCACCGGCCTTCACTTCACTGGCCTGGTTCCTCCACTAGACGCTCGGTATCAGACGGCTGCTATCGGAGCTCAGCTAGTCCGTTCCCTACTCGGTGTTACGACACAGACCCGATACACTGTGCAGGGGTGCATGTCTTATGAGATGGTCTTCAGGTTCTGGGCCGAGAGGATCAGGACCCGCTTGGAGGCTTGGAGGGAGTTGCCGGAGGAGGCCCGACCTGCTGCTCTTGCATATACTAGGGAGGAGAGGGACCAGGCTGCTCGGTCCTTCTTGTTCTATATCATTTCCTCCCAGCTACTATGCACCTCCCAGAATAAGGGAGACCCTGCGGTGCTGGCATGTCTTCGGGATCTGAGCCAGGTCGGGTCCTTCGACTGGGCCACACTCAATTTGGCTCATCTCTATCACGGTCTGGACGTCTGGACCCGTGGTAGCGGTGAGTCGAACTGGCTGTTCATCCGGCCTTTGGAGGTAACACACTTTCACTCTTAACTTTTTTTTCTTCTTCTTTCATCCGCCATTCTCAACTGTTCAACTAACTGATGTTATTTTCTGTCTCTGTTACAGGTGTGGTCCTACGAGTACTGCATCTATCCGGGCGGTCTGAGCGGTGACTCTCCCGTTGAGTCCAGGACGATTCCCCGCTATCTGGCCCACTGCCATCACACTTACGCCAGTGGCGAGGATCCCGAGTACTGGCGGAGCTTCCTTAGTGACCGGGAGCTGTCTGATGTGAGTACAGAAAGAACCTCTAAATCTTCAGCTTATCTTCTTTTTCAATATACAACAAATATTGATTTCTTATTCTTTTGTAGTTGTCCCTGACTCCATGGGATTGCGAGGCATGGAGGACCTACCCGGGCCGGGAGGTGGCTGAGTTGCATACCCGGTCGAGGCTGCTGATGCGAGGATACTGGGCTGATCGCTATTTTCTTGGAGAGAGAGTTTTTGACACTTCGATAGCTCCATCACAGCGGAGGGTACCTCATGCCCCTCCTGGGCATATGTGTTTGCTGGAGGGCTTGACCCGGGAGGACCTAGAGGTAGAGTACAGAGGCTTCTCGGTGAACGACTTCCTGTCCGCCGGCGACTTCCCCTCTTACTTTGCCTCTCGGATGCAGGCGCGGCTTCCTGAGGTTGTCGAGTACACCCAGGTAACTCATCTGATCTTCTGCTTATTTACTGTTATTACTATTCTCGCTGTTTCAAACCACTAATGTCATTACTCTCTGTAACTTAATGTAGGAGCGGAAGACGCACAAGACTGCGGCTCACTACCGAGCTGAGGCAGCGGCTGAGGCGGGTGGCGCGGCGGCTCCGGCTGGACCGGCCAGTGTAGTGCTGGGTGACGTCCCGTTCCCACTGGATATGGAGGTGGTATTGGACCCTAGTCTAGGTTTGGGATCTGGCGTCGTCATTCCTGCTGATCTTCGACAGGCTCCTCCTCCGGTGCAGTTGGACCCTGAGCACGCTACACACGTAAGTCATAAACCGAATTTACAAAATTAAGAGTATTGTACCTGAGTAATCTTTTAATGGATATTCCTCATTTGCAGGTGCCGGCCTAGAGGTATCAGGAGATATGCCAGCAGTTCGGGTTTGCCCGATCCTACATCGGCCGGCTTTACTCCAAGCGGCACGAGCTGGTATGAACTTTACACATATTTACCTTTTAGCTTCTTATTATGTTGGTAAATTTTCTTACACATGCTTGCCTTTACAGGAGCTGGAGAACAGGAGGCTGCGGAGGCATCAGTCCCGTCAGTCTAGTGCCGTGAGCCCGCTTCAGGCAGAGGTGGAGCGGCTTCGGACGAGATTAGAGGTCGAGGGCATCCCACTCGACTCTTCTGATGAGGATGAGGATGGCTCTTCTTCGGATGGCGCACCACCATCTCCACCCCTTCCGACTGTTGCTGGTCCTAGCCGTAGGCGGCGGTAGTCTTGCTGCACGTCTCCTCCATTTTTTGAACATTTTTTGAACATTTTGAACATTTAGCGGTGTTTTATTATTTATTTATTTATTTTTGAACAGTTGTACAGTTATATCATTATTTTTATGATATTATTTATATTTTCACAACTTTTATTTTTATTACTTTATCACAAGTGTTTATGTTTTATAACTGTGAAGTCTTATTCCTGCAAAAACAAAACACGAACAGAACACCAAACACAAAATAGCGATGTCCCATTTGTTCATAAAAATGGTTCACCTTATTAGCAGTCAGTGAATCGATTTATTGTAAATGAATAAACGAAATGAAATGAATAAAGAATAAAATAATGAACTTAATACGGAATATGACCAAAAATCAATTTCCAAACAGGAAGCGTACCGTAGTACCTACCTGATAGGGCGGTCCACTCAGTGAATGCGGACGCAATGGCTCAACCATCCTTTCTCGATTAATGCGATCATAAAGACTCTACTTCCTTATTGTACAGGCCGTCCTTCTTATTGATGCGAGTTTAAATGTTTACCAACCCGAGCGGTCCATACTTAACTGTTCTTCCAACTACCTCTGACAGTGATTATTATGTCGGACATTGACAATGGTTCGTTCATTGGTCGCTTTATCCTTCTACAAATGGGGTTTCTTTCCACCTTTCTTTCACATCCAGGATTCAAAGCAGACCCGTTTCTTAAATAACCTTTTTCATGGCTTTCCGACACCAAGTCTCAACTTTCGTCCAGTCCATTCCTGATGATCTATGGGGAGTTTCTCCTATGAACCAACTCACCTGGTTGAAATACTTTAAAGATTTGAAGCCTGGTTATGGTTTCCTTTCTTGGCTCGTTGCTCATTTTAATCCTAGCACCATGGTTTTCCGGTTTGAAGACTCTGAAGTAACTCCGACTTACGAGGAAATGTGTGCTGTAATGGACCATCATCCTGAACAAGATGAAACTCCAGCCTTGCCCCCAGGTCCTAGGTATGATCTAACTGAGATCGTGGCCTTGTGCCCAGTTTACCTTCCTGATGGCATAAACGTGGATCAAGGTCTTCCCTTGGAACCTTTCTTGAGCAAGGTTTTGTCCGCTGATCTATATCTTCCTTGGATCCGAGCTTGCTGCTTCTTGCTGTTGAATGTGTATGCCATGAAGAATCGTCAACCCAGAATTGGAGATTTCTGACTTCTGACCGTTGTTCGTGACATGCAATTGTACCATCGTACCGTCTTCATGATGATCATGGGAGAAACGATGTGTTGGGTCAGGGATATTGCCCTTCACATCACTGACTTCAATGTTCATCATCGTGGTTGTCCATTGCTATTGCAAGCCTGGGCTCTGGACAAATTAAGCCTGATTCCTCCGGTTCCAGCTCGCTTGATTCCAACTTATGGACCTGCCGTTTTTCAATCTCGGTCTCGGAGACGCTTCGATTTTGGTGGTAACCCTACTATTCAGTGGACTTGTCCTTGGTGGAGGATTAGACTGGTCACGACTGGAAGTATGAATCTCAACTATGTGTTGTATGCCAGTCTAGACCGTTCCATGGCCTATTTCCCAAATAGGATCAGTCGTCAGTATGGGATGATACAGCGTGTTCCCCAAGCCCACAACTTTGAAAGTGGTCTCATAACACCCCATCTATTGACTAATTTGGCCGATCGTTGGCAAAATCGAAACACCATGTATTTAGATGAAGGAACAATGCAAGATTCTATGACACCTGCATATGCCAACTGGTTCTTTACCCCACACTGATATCACGTTCTGTGGAGGTTGACCTTTGCTGGTAGGCCTCATCGGAATAAACTGTCGTTTGTTGCTTTTCTTTTGTACTCAAGCCATGAGCTTTTATCTAAATGTATCTGCTTTCCTTTTAATCAATGATCTTGATGATTCTGCCTTTGTTAATTCCTGCACATATGAACAACGAGAGACAACAAAACTTTTCTTTCGAAATTATTTGTTAGTTATTTGGGCCTCCTGCCCTTGGGTCAATAAATAAAAACTTATAAAGTAAAAATTATTCTATAAAAACAAAAGTTTATGCTTGGAAACAACAAAGAATGGAGTGACTGTTTTCTTACCTGAACAAATCAAATAAAAATAACAAATGTAACTCCTTTTATGTATGCATGAACTTATGCAAGTGTCAAGGTTTATTCATGGTTTTATTGATCCTTCCAGGGAAATCACTGAGAAAATGGCACTCGTTCCTCTGATCAACGTCTTACAAGAATTCCTTGTTTAGGCAGGGGCCAGCAGCCAAGACATTTCACACCGAATGAGTCGATCTTTGTTTAAATAAGCAGAGAGGAAGGTTTTGCATTCTTCGACCACAACCCCAAAACAAGAAACCAAATTTTGAAATTCAAATCTTTTATTAATCTTACTTCTTTTCAACATTATACAGAAGTAAAGAAAGTTTATTCTAGTACAATGGTCATTCGCTCTAACTACTTGATTTCCTATTCTCCTTTGAGTCAAGTTGATGGCGTTGAGCAACCAATCACTAATCTGTCACGAACGCATGGCATGAATTCTGCATTTAAGCTAAGCACCACACGTTAATCCCAAGATTTTATTTTATTGTCATTATTTTGCATTTTTTTTTACGTGCTCTAACTTTTGCCTAGGCCGCCCTTGCGAGGTTTTCAACCTAGCGAGCTCATTTCTTGCCTAAGCCGCCCTTTCGGGTTTTCAACTTAGCTCTTTTTTTTTTGAAATCATCATTTCAGACATAGAACCTCTTCATTTGATCCTGACTGACAATCCGATTGACAGACTTTGTGAATACTCAAATTTTGAGGCTCAAAAAGCCAGTTTTCCCGGACTGCAAACAGTTCGATCGGACCAGAGGCCATTTTGGAAATTTACCGGAAGTATGCCAATATGGTACTTAAAACGTCTGGGATGTCGCGAAGATCGCGAAACTGGCCCCGGAATATTTTTTGGACGTACAGAACTCCCGGAAAAGCCTCCGGAGCGTAAAACTAGAAAGTGCGCCGGCCGCTGCGGCGGCCCCCCCTTCACGGCGGCGGTAGCCCTCACCGACAGCTACGGTCGCCCTCACTGGGGGCGGCCCAGGCCGCCGCGCTCCTGCGGCCAAGCCGCCTCAACCCGGCGGCCCGGCCGCCGAGCTCCGGTGGCCCAGCCACCCAAACCCGGCGGCCCGGCCGCCGAAACAGTCCGATTTTGCCTATAAAAGCAGCCTCCGGGCCTTCTGTTTTCCACACTCAGTCTGTGTTGACGGACGCTCCTTCTCCCCTACGCTCCTTGCGATTCTTTTACTGCTTTTTCTGCATTTTTAATTTAGTTTTTATTGCTTTCTTATTGTGATAATTGGTCACTTAAATTAAATTAAAATTAATTAAAATTCCCTTAACGAGGAGCTTAACCTGGAGTTAAGAAGTGGCCGTCGATTAAATCAGGTACATGAACTAAACTCTGCCTATTTAATTTTAGTACTTCATGCATGCTTCTTTTCTACTCCTAATAACTCTACAACTGCATAAATGCATTCACATCACAATTAGGCAAATAAATGCCTCAATTAAATATGATTAAGCTTTAATGCCCGGTTAATCAATAATCGTGGTATTAAGCTTAAATCTGACAATATCGGCTAAAAGGACCTAGTTAATCAATAACTACGGTTAATTGCCTTTATTTCGAACAGCCTGGCTTAAGTCCAATTAATCAATAATTGTGGCTAAAAAACCTTAATCAATCACGTTTTGGCAACAAATTGCCTATAATTAAATCAACCACATTTTGGCAACAAATTGCCCACGGTTCAATCAATTTTTGGCAAACAAATTGCCTATAAGTTAGATTAACCACTTTTTAGCGACAAATTGCTTAAATCACAATTTTTGGCTAAAAGCCTTCAAACAATTGCTTTTGGCAAATAAATTGCCTTAAGTCAATCAATTTTGGCGACAAACGCCCAATCAATCAATTTTTAGGCAATAAATTGCCTAAATCAATTCATTTTGGCTAAAAGCCTTAAATCAATCATTTTGGCGACAAACGCCCAATCAATCAATTTTTAGGCAATAAATTGCCTAAATCAATTCATTTTGGCTAAAAGCCTTAAATCAGTCATTTTGGCGACAAACGCCCGAATAATCACTTTTGGCAAAAATTGCCTAAATCTTTTGGCTAAACGCCTTCCCATACCAACTTTTGGCACAAATGCCTTGATCACTTTGGCGACGAATCGCCTAACCATTTTTTTGGCAATAATAAGCCCAAACATCAATTTTTGGCAAACTAATTGCCTAAATCAATCTTTTTGGCTAAAAGCCACTAAAATCAACATTTTTGGCATCAAATGCCTAAAAATCAATTCTTTGGCAAAATGCCTAAACAAAATGCACGAAGCATACACACACTCATGCATTAAGCATACCCATTCAAAGCCCTTCAAAGAAGGCCTATCGAACTACGTTGACTTTGATCTTCCATTCAAACGGAAGTACGTAGGCACGTTAGGGATTTAACCCCGAGCGGCAAGTCAAAATCGCATAAACATTTTAATTGGTCCAACCACATTAATCACCCTGCAAAGCATTCATTCATGGTTAATTCATCAGCATGACATAGTCTCGGGATCCACCTCGGGTTCGTAGACCATGCCTTAAACATTTGGGATAATTAATCTAGTAACTAGGTTAATTAAAATTGGAGTCACTTAGGATTTTTTCCTAGTTTACCCTAAAATAATTAAACAAGGTGGCGACTCATACATTCACGTGCATTTTTGCCCTTTGTCATATGCATAATATGCATTTTGATGTTTTGGGGAGGGGTTCACAGTTTGGCGACTCTGCTGGGGAGACATGTAATCTTTTTACATGAAGAGGACTACGATTGTTGTATGAACTAACCTGCCCTTCTTCAGGGTATTATTTTACTATGCTTTGTTTTGCAGGGTACCCCAACAAAGATTAAGTATTCTTTCTTTAAGAATGCTTAATGATAGGTGTTAATTTTATAGTGTTTTAATATAGTTTTTATTAGAATTTTAGCAAGTTTTTATTGCTTTAATTTGATTTTTAAATCACTTTTAGTATAATTGTGTTCAAAAGCTTCCTTGACTTTTAATCCGCTTGATCTAAGAGAAAATTACAGGAATTTGGCGCAGAAAAGAGCTCTATATCACAAGGCACTTGACTTCTAGCACGCCCTAGCCGTGCTAAGTGGCACGCCCAAAGTCGCGAGCGCGACATTCACAAGCGCGAGCGCGACAATTAGAAAAGCGAGTCAGAAGATTTGCAAAGAAAAGTCGCGAGCGCGACATTCGTATACGCGGGCGCGAGCTGAAGTCGCGAGCGCGACATTCATATACGCGGGCGCGAGAAAGCACCTTTGAGAGGCAGAAAGAAGCACGCCCGTGCCTCAGGACTTCACTAGCCCGTGCTACCTAGCACGCCCCGTGCTTCACTAGCCAGACCTCCAGACTACAGCACGCCCAGCCCGTGCCATGAAGCACGCCCGTGCTGCCCAGGCGGAACCAGCGTGAATTTAATACGCAAATCAAGCTCTTTCTCACATGGGCCGACTTCAGGGAGTTTCCTAAACACACTAAACAAGACCTGGACCTATTCTTAGGGAAAAAGGAGTCCTAATCAAGAAGAAATCAAGAACCTAAACAGTCATGATCTCCTATAAAAGATTTTGCACTAAATAAGGATTCTAACCCCGAGCGGCAAGTCAAAATCGCATAAACATTTTAATTGGTCCAACCACATTAATCACCCTGCAAAGCATTCATTCATGGCTAATTCATCAGCATGACATAGTCTCGGGATCCACCTCGGGTTCGTAGACCATGCCTTAAACATTTGGGATAATTAATCTAGTAACTAGGTTAATTAAAATTGGAGTCACTTAGGGTTTTTTCCTAGTTTACCCTAAAATAATTAAACAAGGTGGCGACTCATACATTCACGTGCATTTATGCCCTTTGTCATATGCATAATATGCATTTTGATGTTTTTGGGAGGGGTTCACAGACTTCCCTTCCAAAGTGACCAATTCAGCGGCACCCTTATCCGACAGCTTCTGGATTTTGAATGGTCCATGCCAATTGGGTCTGAATTTCCCTCTAGGGTGACTCTGGGATTCGTGGTCTAATAGTCTGACCAGCGCTGAATCTCCACTTTTCAAAGTCCTTGGATGTACCCGCTTACTGTAGAAACAAGCAATCATTCTCTTTTTTTTTATCATTTTTCATTCATTTCATTATTATTATTATTATTATTATTATTATTTTGATAACATGCCATTCCTACAGCGCTGTTACTCAGGACATCCATATGTGGAAGAAGGAAGTCATCTTTGGGCGAGGCTGTAGTCGACACAGGTTGTTAGTCTGCCCCTTTCTTGAGCATAGGGACTATGTTCGCTGACCACTCAGGGTAATGCATTACCTTCCCAGAAACTTGCATCTAGCTCTTTCTGAACCATAGCCTTCATCTTGTTTTGCCACTTCTAGTTTGACCCATCTCCTTTTCCGCTTTACTGGCTTATTGATCCCCCGGTATATCAGCATAACTGTAGACGTTCTTGGAAATCGTTTTTGAGCTCAAGCTTAAAGTCTGATCCGATTTCGATTATTTTTTGAGATTTTGGGCGGTGCTTAGGTTAAATGCAAAATGATGCAATGCATTTATGCCAAATATGCGTGTGGTATAATCAATGCCATGAACATAACAATCAGGAGAAGTAAGAAAACAAGTAATCAAAATTCATTCCCATTGATTGAAATAGTAAATGAAGTTCATTCAAATTGTTCTTAAAGCAATATTCCGAAAAACAAAAAGAAAGATTAAGAGCTTGTTCAATTCGCCCATCAGCTAACTTTAATGGTTTCCGGGCGCCGGCTTATCATGCTCAGGAGGCTTGGTGATCTTCTCGCTATCTATCAAATCTTGGATATCATGTCGAAGCTTGAGACAATTATCAGTAGAATGACCTTTACACTGATGATATTCATAGTCTTGATCAGCGAACCTACCCTGAATAGGCTTAGATGGATTAATTGGCAACTTTGACAATACGCCATTCTCAACGCAGGATCTCATCACTGTGCTTAAAGGCATGCCCAAATCAATGAATTCCCTTTTCTTTTTCTCCTTAACAGCTCTAACTGTATTGCTACTCCCTAATTGGTTTGTAGCTGCGTGACCAACATTTCTGTTATGATTACTGTTGGAAGACCGGTAGTTACCAAACCCTCGGCTCTTCTTTTTCTTTTTGTTGTACAGTTCTTCAAAATTCAATTCGGCCCTCCGTATCCCCAGATCCAAGCCGTCATATCTTTTCCTATAGTTCTTGTATGATGTCTGAGGAAATCCTCGCAACACATACTCTTCGCCGTATTGGTTCATCTGAGCAACACGGATGGACTCCGATAAATGGGACCTCGGGTCATCATTCTCCGCGAACAGGGTATGCTTCGAAGAAGTAGAATTCGTGGGCTTCAAGACATACTCTGTCACATGAAAATTGATGACTGGATATTTTTCTTTCGAAACAGATATCCTCTCCACCTTGTCCTTTAGTTCTGCTATTTGCTTAATCAGCTCATTCTCAGTCGGACTAGCATTATCAGCTGATGCTTGACTACCCAAGGTGTGTTCTGGAGCCTCTCTTCCCTCAACTATAGGTTGATTACTTGAAGTAGGCGGCACTTGGTTCTGGGCTCTATCTTGAGCAAGAGCAGCAGCTATTATTTCAGAAATGGTCCTTATCTGGGCTGGAGAGAAACCCGTCTCATTCACAGTGTTATCAGCCATCCCAACCAAATATGAATCAGAAATTGAATCCGAAGAACTTGAATGAACCACAGGACTAAACGGAGCAGGCTCGGGGATTGGGATACTCTGACCAAGCGTTGACCAGGGCGTCGGTTCCAAGCTCTCGAAGCGATTTCTCGAGAAGGATCAATTCTGACTAATAGATATAAACATCTGAGTTAAAGTAGGTCTTGCATGTATGCATGAGAAATAGCAGCACATAGAATGAGAAATGCAGTTCTAATGTGCTAATGACCGGTATGGAAATAAGATCTCGATTTCAACGACTGGACACAAAATTCGGTGTGAATAACATGGCAATGACTTATTTTGTATTCAAACATTTTCGGCATTATCTGTCATCGACCATCCCTTTTTGGAATTTACAGTCGACTATTTTCTCTCAAGTCCCTAACTTTTGCCTTGGAATGAAAGAATCTCCAAGCAGGATTTTTATTATTTTTTTGTGTCCTTAATTTTTGCCTTGGAATGGAAGAATCTCCAAGCAGGATTTTTCTTATTTTTACTTTTTTTTTTTGTTTTGTTTTTTTTTTGTTTTTGTATCCTTACTTTTTTCCTTGGAACATATGGTCCCAAGCAGGATCTCGTTTTGTTTGTTACAAATTTTGTAATCTCTTGCTCACTTATTTTCAGATAATGCGAGAAATGTGACAATACAAAGGAATCGCAACCCCCTTATAACTCCCTTTTCTTTTGGGTATTGATTCACTATAAGTGATTGCATTATATTATTCACAACGAATTTGAGGGCCAGTCTCAAGATAAGGTCAAATGTCCATACCGAACATTAGCTCTTATTAATGCATGGCTGAAAAAGAAAATGTTACATGATGCATGAATGTCACAACATATGTACAGTTTATAACATACAGGGGAACGGGAGTTGGGAAATGCATGCCTTCCAACCTTATTTCTCCCACACACGGATTCCATTGGTATAAATTCCGACATCTGTTTCCTAGGAATTGGTCTAATCTCAACAACCAACAGGGGGTTTTGAGATTGATGAAATAAACTCTCGGAAATGAATGCGGCATAACAACAGCAAATAGACCCGGGTGCACCTTAGGGGAGGTAACTAAGGTTTTTAACTATGTGCATTGGCTTTAGTCTTATTGGGCTTAACAAAGTCTGGGTTCTGCAAACAGGATTCGGGCTTTGTTGGGCCTACTCCTTTTGACGCACCTTTAAGGTACTAGGCTTGCGGTTAGTAGTAATGTTAATTCTCGGATGGATGCACCTAAATCGCATGGTTTAGGCTAGATCCACCGTCAAACTTAACACCAGTACCGAAGGGTGATACGGGTAGAATGAGGTGAGAATAGAGAAATGCGAATGAATGCCAAAATCCTAGAAAGAAAATGAAAGCAATTAAACATATACGGACGATTAATAATTTTCCATCGGCTTTTCTATCTAATTTTATTTAGAAATAGTAGGCTTTTTAGAGTCAACTCCTAATTGCAACCACTAAATTATTTATTAAAAACAATCGGGGATTAGTGGGTGCAAATCCCCAGTGAAGTCGCCAAAACTGTTTTCCCCCCGGAGAAAATCATGGGTCTATTGTTGTGTGTGTTTATTTTGGAACATGGTGATAAAAGCCTCTTTGGATATGCGATGCCGATAAATCGGTCTTATAAATCATTTTTAGTCGCCACCCATTTTTTCGGCAATGGGACCGTTTCCAATTTTTTATTTCGTAAAAGTGACTCCATTTTAACCCATTTTATTCAAGGCCTTTTATTTAGAAAAACTGGTCAGGCGAACCAATGAGGTTCTAGGTAAGGGAATTGGGTACGTCGGCCCGTTGGAAGCCGACGCCCGGAAAACCGGCCTCTTTTAACCTACGATTTCTAATTTGATTTTATTTTAGAACAAAACCGAATTGTTTAAACCCAACCCTAATAAATCGAACCGAGTTCCTATGTGGAAAATTAATTAGCCGTCCCAATTAGATTCATTCATTGCATTCATCACAGATAAATCATATCATCCATCATCCATCCATAATACATATCAAATAAAGTAAAAGACCCGCTCTTGCCTTATGGTTAAAGGCGGGCCACAAACCGAGTTTAGTAATGTAATTAATAATAAACGATAAGAAATAAAATCTTAAAAATCTCATAATCATCAATAATTAATTGACTTTGCTTGATTAAAACTTAATTTGCCCATAATTGATCATTTCCTGGATTAGGATTAAAATCTATTTAATGACGTGGAGTTAAAATAAAATAACAAAAGTAAATTAAAACTGGGAGACAGTTGCGTCACGCAGCTGTCCTACGAAGAATAGGCGCGTGACGCAACTCTTGTCTCTTATTCGGGAACTTATAACAGTTGCCTCACGCAGCGGTTCTATGAAGAATAGTCGCATGACGGAACTCTAGTTATGATCCTGTAGACTAGAACAGTCGCGTCACGCAGCTGTTCTATGAAGAACAGTCGCGTGACGGAACTTCTAGCTACGTGGCGGAGCTGTTCATAATTTATTTAAAACACTCAGACATATTGATTATTTATTTACAATGAAACACTAAACAGAGTATAAAAACAAAATAAGAACTGAATACGCGAACAGCTGCGTCACGCAGGTGGTCTAACCCAAAATAAAGGATTTTGGACACGAACAGTCGCGTCACACAGGTAGTAGCTGCGTGATGCGGCTGCTCTGGTCCGCAACTACCTTTCAAACCTTCCCTTTTTTACATGTTCTTTTTGTTTAAAGTGATTAAAACCAACCCAAAAGAGTTCAACAATGGGCAAACTTGCGTTTTATCAATAACAATTCAACCAAACAATGTGAAAATGAGATTTTAAGAGATAGAATACTAAAAAAAATGAAAAAGAAAAGTTAGAATCGTTACCTAGCCCTCAGATTTGAGGATTGCATACGCTGATATTGATTTTAGAGATAATGTTTCACAATCCCAGGAGCGCAATCACCAAGTTCTTTCACGAAAATAAAATTGTTTTCCTCTCTTTTCCTCCTTTTTTATCTTTTTGTATTATCTTTCTTTTATCTTAAATCTAAATATCTATGACTTGATCTACCTCAAGTTTGCTCAGTGGAGTTCTTGAGAAAGAGCTTTAGTCGTTTTTTTAGATACCTAAACTTAGAAAGTTGTATTTCTTAGAGGAAAATGAGAGCAAAGTGTCAAAAGTGCCAAAAGTCCCGTTTTTGCTGTAAAATGTTGTATTTATATGGCTAGGGCAACAGAGCAGTCGCGTCACGTGGGTAGAAGCTGTGTGACGCACCCGTAAACCTGCGTAACGCGACTTACTTTTCGTACAGTTGTCGCGTATCCATACAAACAGTGCAGGCCGTTGCACGGGCGCGCGCCAGAGGTGTCAGTCCTGTTAGAGCTGCGTGACGCAGCTAAGAGTGCCATCACGCAGGTACTACCTGCGTGACGCAGCCCTAACACGGGTCAGGCTCCTTTGGGCGGTTTGATTCAATTTTTGGTTCAAACACTTTCGGTTTATTGTGAAACCTTATCCTTTGTCCTCATATCATCATCGGGTCAGGTGGAGGCATAAAATCACGCGTCAATAGTTTGCCCCCCCATTTTATCATTAATTGTATAAACAATTAATGTTAAAGTGGTCCATTGACGCGCCATCTATTAGGCAATCCTCTCGAAGCTCGGTTTGATCGGCTTGGAAAGATGCTGAATCAATCAACTGGTCACCTCCTAAGCTCGGTTTGATTGGCTTCGTCGGTTTCCATCCAACATGTGAATGACTTCAAAGCTCGGTTTGATCGGCTTGGAAGACACCTTCGGGGCTCGGCTTGATCGGCCTGAAGGGTTTTGAAGATTTGGTCACCTTCTCAGCTCGGTTTGATCGGCTTAGTCGGTTTCCACAGAATCTGAAGAGACATCTTCGAAGCTCGGTTTGATCGGCTCGAAAATGTTGATTTGGTAACAAAGTCTTCGAAGCTCAATTTGATCGGCTTGAAAGGCTTTGATCTAGCCACCTCCTCAGCTCGGTTGGGTCGGCTTTGTCGGCTCCAGTCGGTTTTGAAAAGGCATCCTCGAGGCTCGGTTTGATCAGCCCGAAAGATGTGGATTTTACCCTGGTCAACTTTGCAACTCAACATCATTGACTGGGGAAGAAATTTCAAACAGCTTCGCAATACATCATCACTGTTTTGAAATTGTTCTAACTAGCTTCGCAATGCACCATCACTAATCAGTAAGACCTATCGGCTTCGAAAAACCATCACCGGTTGGCCTGAAAAATTTGTTCACAAGAAAAATAGCAATGTCCGTGTACGAACAGACCTTGCCTTCTGTTAGAAACATATTGGAACATCACATGTTCCCATGTAGAAATTTTGGCATAAATGATTTAACAGAGGATTTGTTATCTGCATTTTCAAGTACACCTTTTATGATATAGTGGTCGAAAGAAAACTTACCTGAGGGTGTTGACGCGTGTTTTTATGCCCCGCCTGATCCAATGATGATACGAGGATGTAAAATGAATGGGTTAATGCTATCTAGAAGTCTTTTAATCCAAGGATTTAAATTAAAAATAATGTTGAATAGTTGGCTGAGTCATAGCTGCGTCACGCAACTGTTCATTCAAGAACAGTTGCGTTATGCAACTGTTCATCACTATTCATAACTGTTCATCACTATTCATCACTGTTCATCATGTTCAACAAATGAGTAGCGTGACGCAGCTACAGTAGCGTCACGCAGCTACAGTCAGCTACAGTAGCGTCACGCAGCTGTGTCTTGACCTACCCTATAAATACATCTCTTTCTCACAATTTTCAGAGGAGAACAAAAACACAGAACAGAACGAAAAAAAAAAGAACAGAACAAAAAAAAAGAGGAAGAACACGATTTTGAAACCCTAAAAAACACACTATAAAGAAACCACAATTAAATCCTTGAAAAAAAGGCTTCTGGAAATCTTAGCTATCATTTGTTAAGAGATTTGATCCATTTGCAAGCATCAATCTGAGGATTAGGTAATTTCCTTAACATTCTTTGTATTTCTTTTATATATTTTTGTGATTTTAGTAATATTTTTGTGGTTTTAGTAATCTAAGTTTCTTTAAATTATATTCTGTTCATATTTGGCCATTTTATATGTCTTTAAATCGTATTTAAGTAAGAAATAATGTAAATAAAACATTTAAAAATGAATTCTAGGCTAGGACAGTGCATCACGCAACTGTTCCTGGATGAACAGCTGCGTCACGCAACTGTTCCTGCAAGAACAGTTGTGTCACGCAACTGTTCATCTAAGAACAGTTGCGTCACGCGACTGTGCACTATTCACTGTGCACTATTCACTGCTCATGAAGAGCAGTTGCGTCACGCGACTGTTCATCCAAGAACAGTTGCGTCACGCGACTGTTCATCAATTTTTCCGAAAAAATAAAAAATAATAAATTTTATAAAAAATAAAATCTAATTTCTTCAATAAATTTGAAAATGCCCAATTATGAACAGATCACAGTTTAATTAAACTTAGAATACTAAAATGTAATTTTATGTGTTTATTTATATGAATTTTGCAATTTATGTTTAAATGAAAAATAAAATTAAGTTTGTTGATTTATTTATATTTAAGATTAATTTGCATGTTTATTAACAATTTGCATTTCTAGTGTTAAATAATAAATATGCATGATTTTGGGTTTATGGGTTGGATTCAAATCGGGTAGAATGTATTTTAGGTTCGGTTTGTGGCCCGCCTTGAACCATAAGGCAAGAGCGGGTCATTTATTTATTTGTTTGATTTAATATTTTCGGTTCGGTTTGTTGCCCGCCTTGAACCATAAGGCAAGAGCGGGTCTTTTTATTTATTTGGTTTGATCCCTTTGATTTAATTGCTTTAATTTGAATAATTGCTATATGATAATTAGATTTGATTGGGATGATTAATTAATTTTCCACATAGGAACTCGGTTCGATTTACTCGGGTTGGGTTTAAATAAATAGAATAAATTGGCTTTTCTAAATTAAAATAAATTAGAAATCGTAGGTTACAAGAGGCCGGTTTTCCGGGCGTCGGCTTCCAACGAGCCGACGTACCTAATTCCCTTACTCAGAACCTCCTTGGTTCGCTTGACCAGTTTTCTAAATAATTTGGCCTTGAATAAAATTGGGTTAAATGAAGTCACTTTAATAAAATAAAATTGGAAACGGTCCCATTGCCGAAATAATGGGTGGCGACTCAAATGTTTTATAAGACCGATTTATCGGCATCGCATATCCAAAAAGTGTTTTGTCACCATTTATTCAAATAAATAATACAAAATAAAAAGACGTTTTCGGATCCTCCGGGGTGGGATTTCGGCGAAAACAGAGGGTAATCTAGCAATTTGATGTTATTTGCATTTTCAAGTGTACGTGCCGCGCATCGACGTTAAATTGCCGAAGCGGACCATTGCGGGCCGTTGAAATGGGCCGTGTGGACCTGCTGGTCTCGGAAAGAGGTAACGGGCCGCACGGGCTTATTGGGCGTTGAAAGAAGGTGATGGGCCCATCGGTCCTTTTAGGCTCGGAAGAATGGGCTTGGGCCCTTTGCTTGAAGAAATGGGCTTGGGCCCAGATATTTACTATAAGTAATTTTCTTCATAACCGATTCAGTTTCACTTATTCACAAACCCTAAGCAATTGAAAATTCTCTGAACTTTCAACTGAAAAAGATGTCTCAGCTTCCTGAAATCCCTGCTTCCACCTACACTCGAGAGATGGAGACTCTCGGGGCCCTACCCGATATTCCAACGTTCGATGGCGAGCCGGTGTCGGTGAGCCGGAATCCGCTGAACCCCGGGACGCGGCCGTTGCAGCTTCTTCCGTTGCCGGGTACGGAGTTTCTAGTCCGGTACGAGATGAGTCAGATGCGCGGCTTTCAATCCGAGGTAAGTAAAAATTTCCTTAATTTTGTTGTTTTTACTGCTTTAGATCTGTAGCTGTAGTAGATAAACTGCTTTTTTGTGTTTGCACCTGCGTCAACAGTCGCGTCACGCAGGTAGGAGTTGCGTGGCGCGACTGTTCTTGAATGAACAGTTGCGTGATGCATCTGTTCTTGTGTGAACAGTTGCGTGACGCAACTGTTCGAGGCGCCAGAAACCCTAGCTTGCCTTGAATCTTAGAATTGACCCCTTTTAACTGTGTTGGGCCTTGATTTGATGATACTTTCTTGTTAGTACTCGTAGGCGACTTGATTTTGCCTTGAAAATTGCATCAGAACAACACAAACGTAGTGAAATTAGATCAAAATTGAAACACTGCGTACCTTCGACAGTTGCGTCACGCAGCTGTTCTTCCAAAGAACAGCTGCGTGACGCGACTGTTCGTCAATCGAATAAGAATCTTGAACAGTTGTGTGACGCTGCTAGCAAGATGCGTGGCGCGACTTCGCGGCTGCGTGGCGCATCTGTTCTTAGGGCAACGTATCTCAAACAGTTGCGTGGCGCAGCTGTGGAGTAGCTTGGCGCGAGTGCAGAGATGCGCTACGCGCCTGTGCTTCTAAGTGCGCAACTTGGGCAGGGCCGCGTGATGCAGCTGTGTAGATGCGTGACGCGGCTTTGTAGCTGCGTGACGCAGCTATGGTCCAAACCGAAATTTGGTCTTTATTTTTCCTGCAATAAAAGAAAATGAACAGTTGTTAGTCTTATATTTATTGAAATTGAAATTTTCTTACAGGTGAATCTGGGCAAGGCCCGTTCGGGCGGATCAGCCACTGATGCTTCTACCTTCTGGGACTTATTGGACCCTCCTATGCGAGCTCGGGTCGTCGCTGCAGGATTCAGAGATTACGCCGTCGGACTGCGCCGCACGCAGCCTCGTTTCCCGCCCGCTATGCGATATGCATTGATGGAGCAGTGGAACGACTGCACGCACACTTTCGTGTTCGAGTTTGGAGAGATGACCCTCACACCTGTGGACTATGCTGCCATCACCGGCCTTCGCTTCACTGGCCCGGTTCCTCCACTAGACGGTCGGTATCAGACGGCTGCTATCGAAGCTCAGCTAGTCCGTTCCCTACTCGGTGTTACGACACAGACCCGATACATTGTGCAGGGGTGCATGTCTTATGAGATGGTCTTCAGGTTCTGGGCCGAGAGGATCAGGACCCGCTTGGAGGCTTGGAGGGAGTTGCCGGAGGAGGCCCGACCTGCTGCTCCTGCATATACTAGGGAGGAGAGGGACCAGGCTGCTCGGTCCTTCTTGTTCTATATCATTTCCTCCCAGCTACTATGCACCTCCCAGAATAAGGGAGACCCTGTGGTGCTGGCATGTCTTCGGGATCTGAGCCAGGTCGGGTCCTTCGACTGGGCCACACTCAGTTTGGCTCATCTCTATCATGGTCTGGACGTCTGGACCCGTGGTACCGGTGAGTCGAACTGGCTATTCATCCGGCCTTTGGAGGTAACACACTTTCACTCTTAACTTTTTTCTCTTCTTCTTTTATCCGCCATTCTCAACTGTTCAACTAACTGATGTTATTTTCTGTCTCTGTTACAGGTGTGGTCCTACGAGTACTGCATCTATCTGGGCGGTCCGAGCGGTGACTCTCCCGTTGAGTCCAGGAGGATTCCCCGCTATCTGGCCCACTGCCATCACACTTACGCTAGTGGCGAGGATCCCGAGTACTGGCGGAGCTTCCTTAATGACCGGGAGCTGTCTGATGTGAGTACAGAAAGAACCTCTGAATCTTCAGCTTATCTTCTTTTTCAATATACAACAAATACTGATTTCTTATTCTTTTGTAGTTGTCCCTGAGTCCATGGGATTGCGAGGCCTGGAGGACCTACCCGGGCCGGGAGGTGGCTGAGTTGCATACTCGGTCGAGGCTGCTCATGCGAGGATACTGGGCTGATCGCTATTTTCTTGGAGAGAGAGTTTTTGACACTCCGATAGCTCCATCACAGCGGAGGGTACCTCATGCCCCTCCTCGGCATATGTGTCTGATGGAGGGCTTGACCCGGGAGGACCTGGAGGTAGAGTACAGAGGCTTCTCGGTGAACGACTTCCTGTCCGCCGGCGACTTCCCCTCTTACTTTGCCTCTCGGATGCAGGCGCGGCTTCCCGAGGTTCTCGAGTACACCCAGGTAACTCATCTGATCTTCTGCTTATTTACTGTTATTACTATTCTCGCTGTTTCAAACCACTAATGCCATTACTCTTTGTAACTTAATGTAGGAGCGGAAGACGCACAAGATACCCGAACAGCTACGTCACGCAGGTGGTCTAACCCAAAATAAAGGATTTTGGACACGAATAGTCACGTCACGCACGTAGTAGCTGCGTGACGCGGCTGCTCTGGTCCGCAACTACCTTTCAAACCTTCCCTTTTTTACGTGTTCTTTTTGTTTAAAGTGATTAAAACCAACCCAAAAGAGTTCAACAATGGGCAAACTTGCGTTTTATCAACAACAATTCAACCAAACAATGCGAAAATGAGATTTTAAGAGATAGAATACTAAAAAAAACGAAATAGAAAAGTTAGAATCGTTACCTAGCCCTCAGATTTGAGGATTGCATACGCTGATATTGATTTTAGATATAATGTTTCACAATCCCAGGAGCGCAATCACCAAGTTCTTTCACGAAAATAAAATTGTTTTCCTCTCTTTTCCTCCTTTTTTATCTTTTTGTATTATCTTTCTTTTATCTTAAATCTAAATATCTATGACTTGATCTACCTCAAGTTTGCTCAGTGGAGTTCTTGAGAAAGAGCTTTAGTCGTTTTTTTAGATACCTAAACTTAGAAAGTTGTATTTCTTAGAGGAAAATGAGAGCAAAGTGTCAAAAGTGCCAAAAGTCCCGTTTTTGCTGTAAAATGTTGTATTTATATGGCTAGGGCAACAGAGCAGTCGCGTCACGCGGGTAGAAGCTGCGTGACGCACCCGTAAACCTGCGTAACGCGACTTACTTTTCGTACAGTTGCCGCGTATCCATACAAACAGTGCAGGCCGTTGCACGGGAGCGCGCCAGAGGTGTCAGTCCTATTAGAGCTTCGTGACGCAGCTAAGAGTGCCGTCACGCAGGTACTAGCTGCGTGACGCAGCCCTAACACGGGTCAGGCTCCTTTAGGCGGTTTGATTCAATTTTTGGTTCAAACACTTCCGGTTTATTGTGAAACCTTATCCTTTGTCCTCATATCATCATCGGGTCAGGTGGAGGCATAAAATCACGCGTCAACAGTTGTCATCGCAACATTTGGATATATGTGATTTTTTAGCACCATTGAGTTTTATACTTAGCGCGTTTATTTCTATCATGCACAGGTTGTTGACTGAGGGTGCTGATAGAAGACTAGAGTATCAGCATTAGATTGGAAGGATATTCATTTTGGGTAGTTTAGATTATGTCGTTATGTACTTGCTTATTATGACATGTATAAATTAAGATTAATTTGAGTATGTAATGATTCGGGACTTATGTATGAGAATTTATATTAGAAGCTTGTGTGAGATTTATTAATTATGGAACTAGGTATCTTTAAGTTGTAGAATTGAAATTTAAGTTATTTATGCTTGAATAGATTAGAATTTATATTTAAGAGTATTTATGATAATATATGATCATGAGATGATGACGATGATGATGATTTATGGATTATGTATGTATTATAGATTGAGTTTTGAAATTGATTATATTGTAGTTGATGGATTGTTAAGGTTAGTTTAGGAAATGTTTTCTTGTTTGATAGGTTTTAGTTAGGTCCAATTTTTAAAGGAAACTCTTGCACTTTTCTGCAGGATCCCCAGATCATTTTCTACGTGAAACTATGGACTTGCTAGACTTGTGAGACTCGAAACAAACTATTTATAAAAAAAAGAAAAATTTTAACCGTGTTTTAGCTAATAAGATTAAAATTTTTATCTAAGAAAGGTGCCTCCGACTCCAATATGGTATCCGCTGCCTATTCCTCTTGGACTAGACAATAGGTGTTATAACTAATTCCTTAAATTCCATTGACATTTGCCACATGGGCTGCTATGTAGGAGTTGAATTGTAGCTAAATAGGCAATTTGTGCCCTACTAATGATCGTGCTAGTCTTGGCATTTCATCCTAATTCTAGGTGAAAAATAATCTTTATATTTGGTTACGAGGACCAATAATCTTACTTTGAAGTCAAGGTTGAGGTTAGCACTAATGAATATCAGTCGTGGGTGCTCAATTGATCCTAAATTAATCTCCTTTAGTGGATCTTGCTTAATTGTGCTTTAATTTGGAAAACTCGAATTTGGGCTATCCTCTTTGTAGATGCATTCTCCCACTTCGTGCTGCTCACAATTAGGATTTCAACATCGATATCGATTTCCTTATCCATGAAGAATGCTTGTTGAGAGTTGTCCCTAGAGCCTAATATAGTTAGATCGACCAATTTCAGAATGAAAGACCCTAGTCTCATCCATCCTTATGATTTGTCGTGCCTTTCATTTGAATTAACCATCAAGGTCGAGTTAAAACTAGGTTATGGTAACTCGATCTCATACATGGACAATCTTTACCACTGAATCCCCTCTCCGAATGAAAATCACTTGATGAAGTATGGATAAAAGGGCATGATTTGAGTGGATCCAACCTCTACCAAGCAAAATATATAGTCAGATTTGACATCTACTATAAAGAATGGTTTTAAACTTTCCTCTCGGTCTATCTGAAACTTGGTTGTTAGGAATCCCTCGACCAGAGTTTCTGCAAAATCTGAGAGAAACATCCATTCGATCCAATTAATCTTTTGAGATTTCTAGCTTCTTAAAAAATCAAAAGGGTGAAATGTTTACACTTGCTCCCCCATCAATGAGGATTCTTAAGACCAAATCTCATTAATTTGTTCTTTGACGTACAAGGGTTGGATGTGATAACACATGGACCTTGTAGGTACTTTTAAGGTAGTGGTAGTTGTTGTTTCATTGTCTGAAGAGGTATATGCTTCGATGATGTCCCCATCGAGGGTCAGCTTTTGTCTTGCCTTTGGCTGATACTCGACGGGAGCACATATACCATGTTGATAAGAATCTTCATATTCCCAACTAAGATCTTGACCATTCTCTTGCTAGAAAAGATGGCTTCTTTCGTAAGCAACCTAAGGTTTGGAATTTGATTGAGGTATATGCACCTCGCTCTTGCCAGTTGGCCAAAACTCTTATCAAGCAAGTGGGGTAAACCAAACATTCTTATTTATCAGAGTCTAGTCCTTATACCTCTATATAAACTTTATCCCCTAGCTTTTTAGGATTTCCTTTGTGGCCCTCCGCTTTTCCTTTATCCGAGGGGCAGCCAATGGCCATTTACCTTCAACTGATTATTTTTTTATCTCTACTTGAAGGGGAGGACGATCCAAAGGTTTCTTTTGTACAATTTTGGATCCTAGGGGGTGGCCAAAATTGTATTAATGGAGACTTTAAAAGGATTAGTAAGGACCATTAGTCCCTTTCCCTTTGAGAGAAAAGCTATATGGCCGTCATTGATGGCTTTCTAGATCACATTCCTCAAATAGACACAGTTGATAGTTGAATGAGACCAAGATTTTGCCACTTACACAATTCTTTTCCCACTCACTCCTCAGGAGGTGGGATAATATAACTAAATTTTAGAAAATTTGAGTCCTTCAATTGGTTTCTTCTCTGGTTTACATTTAGCCAAAGGTAGGTGCTCATACTTGCCATCAGGTATCAACTTGATCGAAATAATAGATTCAAACTCTAGGTTGGAAGCCTCTTTAACTTTAACGGATGCAATGCTGAGAGGATTGTAGTATAGGTCCCTTTGGATGAATTTTTGCACTGCTCTTTCTCCTTATGAATATGTTCATAGGCAGTCACCTGATCGATTAAATCCTGAAGGTCCCTGAATCTGTGGCCTTCAAAGTGCTCATGAATAATCAGGTTGAGATCATATTATACTAGCCCCCATAAACTCGAGCTCAATGGTCTGCATAGTGCAGAGTGTTTTATACTTTTTGCAATGTTGCATGTACTTGTCAACTGATTCCCTGTGTCTTATGTCGCCTTGCCTTTATCAAATAAGGTGATGGGATGCTGTGGCCTATAAGAGTTTGTAACTATTCCTCCATTTATTGCTAGCTCTACATGGAGTTAGGTTTCAATTTGGGTACCAAGTAAAAGCCGAGTTGCTCAACGAGCTGGCAAAAAGTTTGAGCCTCTAACAACCATTCCCGCTACACTTCATATTGAGTCACAAATCAGGAGATCTGCTCCAAGATGGAGGAATTATCCTCACCCGAGAATAGGATGAATTCCATAATTTGTACCCCCTAAGAAAAGAATAAAATAGATCAACCCAGTTTGAGTAAGATGTTTGTAAATTGATCATGAAATCGACTGACCGTGCATAGGTGAAGACCATGCATAGTCGTTGTTGGCTACTGGAGCAACTTCTGTCATTCCTAGGGAAACTATATTTCTGACTGTGCCATAAGTGAAAACCCCACCCCACCCCCCACTCCCCAATTCGTTGCTCAGTAACCACAAGTGGTATGGGCACCTCTAGAGGCCGACAGTAGGGTGAGAAATTACAATTCCTAGAACTCCTTCAGAGAGTGGGGCATTGACAAAATGGGTCATGGCAAACAACCTAGACAAAATCTTGACCCCCATACTGTTTGGCACAAACTTGTACTGCTTCTATTTCGTACTACTTCGGAAAACTACTTCATATTGCAGTATGTCTCTTGATGTGCATTGCATTATCCAACATGATCGGCTGAAGTACTGATACGGATCGAATCAAAGAATGAGATATAAGTTCACCTCTATGGCACCCCACGTTTATAATGAAACGGAAACACCAATAATCGAGATTAAAACGCTCTATGGCACTCCACGTTTATAATGAAATGGTAACACCAATAATCGAGCAAAGAACAAGATAAACGCCACAAATGAATTGATAAGTTTACCTTAATTCTTGATGTAATTAGAGGATAGCAAATTCTCACAATCACTCTAATTAAGAAGAACATGCAAGAGCATGAACAATTCTGCCTTTGATTCAAATTATGCCAAAAATCCCGTTTTACATCTTAAGGAGGCTATTTATATGCCTTAAACAAACATAACCCTAAAGAAGAGCATCTAACTAGGCTGCCCTAGGGCCAAAACACATGGGCTTAACTCTAAAACACAAAATAAAGTCATTTCCAGCCCAAAACAAACAACTTGATATTGGGCAGATTGCATGCATCATAAAACCAACCCAAAACAACTTAAATAAACACTATGAGCCCATATCCCTTACATATTAATTAGACCAAAACAAGCAACAAGGGATAAGAACACATCCAAGCCCACATCCCTTACATATTAGCATGGTTAGGGTGTGCTACACCAACAGCACATGTCTCCAACATCGTAAGAAGCCTAGGTGTGCCTTCAAGTTCCACACAACACTTGTTAAATGCCACATCATGAAGCTCTTGTGTAATTTGGGCTTGAACATATAAGGATATGGCTGCCCCATATCTCTTTGCTTGACTTCTTGTAATTGGCCCACTTGGAAACACTAATGGATCTCCCATGTTGTTCTCCTTGCTCCTTTGAGCTCCATGCTTGAGTGATGGCTGATCCATATCATTCCCCCTTTCCTCGAAAAGATTTGTCCTCAAATCTGCATTCATGTTAAAAAGGAAACAAATCATTAACAATGGAGGATTTGGCAACACCATTCCCACTTGGCGAGTCCACCTTATAGGCTCTATTATTGATGCGCTTCAAGGCTTGAAATGGACCATCTCCACATGCAGCAAACTTAGACTTCCGTTGGTTGGGAAACCTCTCCTTCCGAAAGTGTACCCAAACCCAATCTCCAGGTTTAAACAGTAGCCTCTTCTTTCTCTTGATCACACGGTCAGCATACTGTTTGTTTCTCCGTTCTATGTCTGTATTAGCTTTAGCCTTAGAGTGCATCTCCTTGACTAAGGCAGCTTTCTTCTCACCATTAGAGAACTCTTGTAACAAAGAAACAATACTAGAAGGCAAAGTAGAAGTGTCAATGTTAGGCAAATTAAGCAAAAATTCTTTCAACCGAATCATCAAGACCGGCCTACTATCATTAACACTACTTCGTTTCTTTCCCTCTCTCACATAAAGAGTTTGTTTCTTTCTCTCCTTCCTCGGTGTTTCACTCACCATTGGGCCATTTAATTGTTTCTTTTCACTCTTGGCCTCTTTTCCCCCTTTTCCTTCATTTTTCTTTTCTCTCTTTTCACTCTTTTCACTTCCATTTTGCTCTCTCAAACTTGAAACCTCACTCCCTTTTTCCTTAAAAGCTGAAGCCTCTTTCTCAGGTAGCTTCTTTTGATTAGTAGATACTTCATATTCCTGCAAAGGATCCATAAACACACTTGGCAAAGATGGGTTGTAACATCCCTTCCCGGTCCACCCGTAACCCGAATGAACCGAACCGATACGCTACAAACTGGTTGACTTTATGACCTGACATGCTGAAGTCATAATGTATATTGAATATAATAGCATGCTGATACTGTATACAAAAATAATGTAATTTATATTTACAAAACATGATACTAGTGTCAAAATGAAATGGGCCCAACTGTGTGCCCTGTACATGCCATGAAAAGGATAAACAAAAATACACATCCGTATGAGTAGCTACCCTGAAGACTGAGTCTTCTACAGATGAACTGCAGCAGTTGTAAGCTGACTCTCTACTGTCCAACCTCAAAACCTGCGAGTTAAACAGGTAACTCGCTGAGCAAAGAAAGCTCAGTGGATATCTCAACAGATAAAGAAACAATTAAACACATACATGTATAGAAAGAATCATGTAAACACATATGGCACATATAAGCACACACATCATGATACTTTCATGATACCTTAATTATCTTTTGTACTGTTTATAATACTGTATAATTCATGAAATGTTATGTCAAGATATCTGTATGGCTCCATAAGGTTATAGTGAAACCGAAGTGATAAGAAAAACTGTATGAAACTGGATGAATACTGTATGCTTGGCTGCTATGGCCCATATAATCATATCCACTCAACGGCCTGTAGCCGGAGTATCAAACTATATGAGGTGCAGATCTGCTATCCTATGTCGCGACATAGCCTTATCTACATGGTTTCTACCTAACCTCAATGGAGCATAATGTTGGTATGTCAATAATATAACACAACATCATATTAATAGTTCATAACTTCATAATTCATAATGTATATTTGATTTCACATCATTTGCATGCTTGCATGTTGTTTTGATACATGTTCTCATTTTGCATTTGATGTTAAAATGATTGGAGGCATATAAGTGAAGCAAAGGAATACAATTGCATTGAAAAAGAAGTCCAAAAGTGCATGAAAACACAAGTCGCGAGCGCGTACTTCAAAGTCGCGAGCGCGTAGAATGCAAAATGAGAGACAGTGAGTTATCGGGCACAAGTCGCGAGCGCGTACTTGAAAGTCGCGAGCGCGAGAAGTGCCAAATGAGAGACAGTGAGTTCTCAGGCTAAATTCGCGAGCGCGCGATGAAGGTCGCGATCGCTTACAGGCCAAGGGCCAAGTACGCGAGCGCGTACTTCAAAGTCGCAAGCGCGAGATGTGCCAAATGAGAGTCAGAGAGTTTGCGAGCACAAGTCGCGAGCGCGCACTTGAAAGTCGTGAGCGCGAGATGTGCCAAATGAGAGTCAGAGAGTTTCAGGTGAAAGTCGCGAGCGCGTAGTTCAAATTCGCGAGCGCGAGAAGGCAACGCGAACTCATCATGCAATTCGCGCGCGCGCTTCCAGCCTACACTGTCTGTACTCTTTTGGTCATATCTCTCAATATACAACTCCAATTTGGATGATTCAAAAACCCATGTAAAGCTAACACATAGAGGAACAAATAACTCTTCTATGACACTTCCTAATTCTATCATTAAATGGGGTCAAAAGCAAGATGAAGTTACTGGTAAAATTTCCAGCAAAACCTGTTTCAACATAAACTCAATATTCACTTCATTTATTCAATACCTCCCCTGTTCTCCCCTGTTTCTCACCATTACCAGTCCTCCCACTCAACATGAAGCAATATATTGTCTCACTAGCAACACACCACACAATTCTCATGCAAAGAAAATGGAAAATAACAAGAGATATCAAACCTTTACTCCAAAAGCTTGAGCTCCTCTTTAGCTTCTTTTTTCTACACTCCTTGAACTCCCTTCACCTATAAATAAGAATTCTTATGAATTCTAAAATAATAGCACCAAATGATTCGATTATGAACTTCAAGAAGGTTTACTTACTTGGATAAAAGAGAAGTTGAAGTTAAGGCTTGACTACCATTAAAATTGAAAGTAAGGTGGAAGAGGAAAGGAAGAAGATGAAGATAAACATGAAAATGGGAAAGTGAAATGGGTATTACGGGTAAGCTCTAAAAGATCCATGACTTTGTGTGTAAAAGTTCTAAATGGTACCTCAATTGTAAACAGGCTACAACTTAATACCCAAGCTCAATCTTTTAATGCAAATCAATCCTCACCCATGTGCTTTAATCTTTTCTCTAAATCAAGTAACTCCACTTAATAACCCATTCTACCCCAACCGGGTTTGGTTCAACTCGACTCAACTCGACTACTCAACTCTATGCTAAGACTCGACTCGGTAGGATGTCACATGGGTTAGGATCATTGATGGTTAAACAAACTTCTTTGCACAAAGGTACAAATATAGGTTGAATTTGTTTTTCCTTTTCTTCTCCCTCTTTCTTTTTATTTGTACTCAGTATATTTTCACTCATTTTATTTTTACACTCTTTTTCTTTATTTACAGCCTCAAGTGTCATCCTTTTCTCTTCACATTGGTCTTTATACTCTTCTTTTGAGGAAAATGATCTTGGATCGGTCATCCACCTATCCTTTGTGAATGAATACCTATTGAGGTAATCCACATTTTTCCTTTCTTGCACCCTTCCTAACTTATTGTTCAAATCCCTAAAGTAATGATCAGGATGATCGACCTTCTTCTCTTCATGAGTTTGAAATCTAGTTGTTGTAGTACTAGGTCGAACTCTTGTTGTATTAGAGCGTTAGGCAGCTTTAAACTCCTGCAACTCCTTTCTCATATCTTGGATAGAATTGTTGAAAGTTCTAAACTGTCCTAGGATTGACTCCATTACAAGTTTCAACTGGGGATCCTCCATTTGACTTCCCTCCCCACTATTATCTCCAAATGTGCCTACACTCATGGTTAGTGTTCAAAATAGAAATCACAAAAACATTTGAATTAGTAGTGATAAAGCACTCCCTCACGTGTTTACACTCCTCAATCACTCCTTGCAATTCCTCCAATTGTACTTCGGAATCGTAGATTAACCAACCAATTCGAAAGCACGTTTTAGAATCAAAGAAATAAATCTTAACAATAAAAGTAAGCACAAACTCTAGAAAGAAGACTCAAAACGATAATGGATGGTAGTACAAGGACAAGATGATGTACTACTTGATTATATTAATTTAGAGTGTAGTGAACAAACAAATACACCCTAATAATGTAATAGAGGCAAAAGAAAGCTCAAAATAAGAATAAACAAACTAGTATTTAAAAGACAAATTCTGGATATAATGTATGAATTTAGTTCACTACAAGCAAACCAAATATGGACCTAATTTACTTCTACCCAAACAATGCAAGCAAACAAAGAAAACCCAAAAAAAAAAAAATTTTTTTTAAAGGTACTGTAGCACGGATGCTTCTGAGTTCCTGTAGCAAGTTACTGTAGCACAGCGTGCTTGACTTGTATCCTCACTTAACCCACAAATGTGACCCAATTTAGGTAGGGTAAGGCCTTAACAAGGTATAAGTGGATGGTTTGCGTCTCCCAATTTCAATTTAGGTAGGTAATGACTTAATATTTAGGTTGTCCAACAATGACTTTTGTGTTTTCTCAAGATAAGATCCCAAATCAAGTCAAAATATGATATCCTTCAATTGAATGTAAGGTAGACTATCAATAAATTCCCAAATCAAGTCAAAATGCCTTTATGTTGTCCAGCAATTGTGTCTTCCAATTTCAATCTAGGTAGATATTGACTTAGTATGTAGATTGTCCAACAATTTTGTGTCTACCAATTCAACTTAAGTAGGTAATGACCTTAACAATTTCTTACTTATCTTTCTTTAATAATGACCTTTTTTTTGTGTTGTAAGATCTAATTAATAAGATCTAAGGCTGCAATGTCTGGATCTTTTTTTTTTTTATCAAGAAACAAGCAAACAACAAGAATAATCAAAGATAGATCTTGAATTAGTCAAAAGGGTAACTAGAAAATGATGCAAACAATAAGAAGATACAAAGAGAAAACTAGATTCAAGAAGATTTAAAGAGAAATTATCTAAATCCAACAAGATCTAAAGAGAAATTGTCTAGATCCAACAAGATCTAAAGAGATAATGTCTAGATCCAACAAGATCTAAAGAGATAATGTGTAGATCTCAGAATGAAAAGAAAACACGAAGATAAACAACAATGAATCCAACAACAAGAAAACTCAAATTCCTAACTAAGATAACAGAACTTACCCCAAAACTTTGATTTGGCTCTGATACCAAATGATACGGATCAAATCAAAGAATGAGATATAAGTTCGCCTCTATGGCACCCCACGTTTATAATGAAACGAAAACACCAATAATCGAGATTAAAACGCTCTATGGCACCCCACGTTTATAATGAAACGGTAACACCAATAATAGAGCAAAGAACAAAATAAACGCCACAAATGAATTGATAAGTTTACCTTAATTCTTGATGTAATTAGAGGATAGCAAATTCTCACAATCACTCTAATTAAGAAGAACATGCAAGAGCATGAACAATTCTGCCTTTGATTCAAATTATGCCAAAAATCCCGTTTTACATCTTAAGGAGGCTATTTATATGCCTTAAACAAACATAACCCTAAAGAAGAGCATCTAACTAGGCTGCCCTAGGGCCAAAACACATGGGCTTAACTCTAAAACACAAAATAAAGTCATTTCCAGCCCAAAACAAACAACTTGATATTGGGCAGATTGCATGCATCATAAAACCAACCCAAAACAACTTAAATAAACACTATGAGCCCATATCCCTTACATATTAATTAGACCAAAACAAGCAACAAGGGATAAGAACACATCCAAGCCCACATCCCTTACATATTAGCATGGTTAGGGTGTGCTACACCAACAGCACATGTCTCCAACATTGTAAGAAGCCTAGGTGTGCCTTCAAGTTCCACACAACACTTGTTAAATGCCACATCATGAAGCTCTTGTGTAATTTGGGCTTGAACATATAAGGATATGGCTGCCCCATATCTCTTTGCTTGACTTCTTGTAATTGGCCCACTTGGAAACACTAATGGATCTCCCATGTTGTTCTCCTTGCTCCATTGAGCTCCATGCTTGAGTGATGGTTGAACCGTATCAAGTAGTGAAGTCATCTGTTAGATACATTGGTCGAAAATAGAACGGTTTTCCTCGAACATTAGTCGTTGAATGCATGTGAGATCAACCATATGACAATGTAGGTTGCATAATAGGCTGGTGACCTCGAGAGCAGTCCATTATATGATCTAAACCCCTGTTTTCACCTCTAGCCAATGTGATCGACTCGCTCGCACTAGGCAAAGAGTCATCCGCTTGATTCCTCAAGGTAATTCCCCGAGTCACAAGGGCATATGTCGCAAAGACCTTGTCCTTATCCTTCGCAATCGATTTATCAGTTGGTTTAGGTAGTATTTTAATATCTTAACAAAACCTAATTGATCCTACCGACCATGCTAGAAAAATTATTCAGTCTGAAATTAGTTAAGATCCGCTATGCTTGTGTCTATGAGAATGCCTTTGGACGGACATAAATCAATTTTCCATAGGCTTACAATTTGAAAGAGGGAAAAAATAGAGAAAGTGACAAAAAAAAAAAAGAGGGGAAAAGAACTAGATAAAAGGAATAAGAGAGAAGTTAGAGAAATTGGAAGTGAAAAAAGAAAAAGGAAAGATTTGTAAATCTTGAATTTCATGTTATTTACTACAGCGTCACCCCTTGGGACTTTGAGAAATGCACTCTGAGAAAAGCGAATATTAAAAAATATCTATTGTCCTATAACAGTTATGCAATTTGTACAATTTCTATATTTGCAGTTTATATAATATTTATAAGTGTGAGTTTTTAAGCTTAAAGTGACCTTTTTTGACTAAATATTCATTATTTTTTGGGTCCAACTATTTCTTTCTTTAAATGGGTCGGACATAAACAAACATCATATGTTTTTATGCAAAAAATGAGTTATTGATAAGCTTTGGTTTCAGTTCTATATTTGGTGTTTCAGTGATACTCATAGAACCTAAACATGAATTTCTTTGAGATGTGTTATTGATTTACATTTTTCTTTGTAAACAAAAGAAGCAAAATTATTTGGTGAACTTGGTTGTGGGATTGGAAAGGAAATGGAGAGAGAAAGAAGGTACACAGATGGAGTGACGAACATAGTGGGAGAGATGAAAATGGGTGTTATAGATATTATGGAAATCAATATTTCTTTTTTCTCATCTAACCATCTTCTTTTTCTCTGACATATTAAAATTTCTCATTAAGCTAGATATGTAATTTCTCATTTAAGCTATCATGTTTTATGTGTGTTTAAATCATTCGTTTTTTTTTTTTTTTTTTTTTTTTTTTTTTTTTGACAATTTTCTCATTTATATTCCTAAAAGTATTTTAACAATAATTAATACAAATTTTGCAGTTAATGCTAAACAAATTAATTAATGAGATATTGAAGTTAAATCATAAATTTGTCTTTATTCAACTGCATAGAATCAATTCCTTTCATTCTGCTGGAATTGATTATTTTTTAAAAACACATAACATGCTTAAATCTTTTTGAACCACTTCCTCCCAGATCATTTTGCTCCTATCCGTTTCTCAGCCTATCATTTGGTTAAATCATTATTTTTCTTTAGCTGGTCAAATTGCAAATTTTCATGTTATCTAAAAGATAAGATCTATATTCGCTGCAAATTACACAATAAAGAAGATAAGCCAAGAGTATTTCTCAAGTACATGCTCAAGTTATGCATGCCTTCAACCATAATCAGGAATGGTAATTGAAACTACCATTAGCAAAGTTAATAGATGGGATTCCCAAAATATGGGATGGAACAAGTAATCGGACTCTGACAGTCTTGTAAAAACTTCAATTTGAAGCAGCTTTACAATATGTTTTCAGTCACAGAAAGTTACTATTGTGATTGAAAAGTTGTAAACACTGAAACAAAAGAAAGTTTCGTCACCCCATCAACTCAATGGAGTTCCTCCGAATCACCAACTTCCATATGCGATCTGAAATGTTGTGATTAGTTAATGCAAAGTTGGGCGAGTAACTCGTGGCCGCACAGGTGTCTTTGATGGACTTACCCTAAAAATATTAGAATCATTCAAGATAATGATTGCATTGCTTAGTTGAAATTTTTGGGGACAAAATTCAAACTATATTAGAAGTTTAAATGTCACACCTGATGGGTTGAGTTCCCAAGACCATACCACTGCAATTCAGGGCAATAATGGCACTTTCTGCCTGTTCATAAAACCAAAATCAATCTGCATTATTAGCCATTTGAATGATTTTTTTTTTTTTTTTTTGTGCAAAAATACCATGGTATAATGTATAGATAAACATAAATATCAATATTTCTGCAAATTACCATAACCATTTCCGCTATTTTCTTTTCTTAAAAGCCAAAATTACATCAGTCCAAAAACCCAACTAGGCTTGCCCAGTTTCCAGCAACACCTAGGGAGTAGGAGAGATCAATCCCTTGAACCTTGTTTAATTTCTACAGTTCATAAGACCAATGCCCAATTAGCATGGGTGAACAAACACGAGCAAACAAAATTCTAGGCCACCTCTCTTGATTTCACCCCCTGATCACATTAATGACCCTTGTCTAACAAAATAAATCAATTGTTTAACTATTCAAAATAACTTCTTAATAATGAAAAAATAATTTATTATGATTGAATATAGTATTTCTCAAACAAAGAACTGACTTGCTGTTCTCACATGGAAAAACATCCATATCAATGACCAGTTCCACAAACTTTCACGGTTCTTTCATTTTATATGCATGGAAAAGCTTAGGTCAAACAAAAAGAGGAAAAAAATGTCTGAATACTAGTCCTACACATCCCACGACCATCAAATCCCAAAGCATCTCTCCATCAATTAAATATGAAAACTGTGATAAAGTAAATTGGGAAAAAGATAATTGAAAGCTGCACAGAGTTTAAACACAGTCAAGATTAAGTAGTCCGCCTGAAATATCACTTCAAACACAAGCCATTTTTGAGTTAGATAGAACCACAAAAGTAACAGCATGATATGTCAACAAGCACCTCTCTACAACTAATTTATGTCAACGTGGGCTATTTGTTGTCATCAAAAGTGGTATGCTTGGACAGAGTTTTGAAATATTCAGGAGCTATTAAGGCTACAGGAAATTGTCACTTTTCTCCTCTTACACCAAAACACAAGCATGTTCATAGATCTTTAAGAAATAGATAATGGCATCACCAATACACAATCATAACTCCCTAGGAATTTCAGTAGCACTCATATACATGTAGATCATTTTTAATTGCAAAACTAGAGTAATAAAATCTCTCGTTCGTATGTTAAAAATTTTGGTCAAACCCTGTAAAAATTTTACCAGTAGTGACGACATCAAAATACATACTAAAATTGAGAGAAATTGAAATTATATAACTGCTGAAATTTAAAGATAAGTCCATTGACCAGGGATGAAATTAATTACACAGATGAAATTTATTAGTAAAAGTTAGTTTGAAAATTATTTTGCTGCACGTGGAATGAATTGAAACTTTGTTGAAATATACATTAGGGCATTTTGTAACCATAAGGATTTCAATAAATTTACGATAATAAGACTGAAAAAGTTTGGATCTACAACCATATGGACAAACACAATTTACCCTTCAATTTTTTAATTTCCTATACCATTCAACAGTAAAAGAATACATATACATTTAAATAAAAATCCTTGTAGATCCAAGCATTTAAGTTGTTTATTAATGTGTATTGTACATATAACCGGAAAGTTTGAACAACAAGACAACAGCTAAGCCTTAGTCGCAAACTATTTGTATTCAGCTATATGAATAATTTATTTCCAATTTCCGCTCTGATCAAATTAATAGCAACGCAAGACAGAATAAATTGGAAAAAATGATTTCAAAATAATTTTTGTGGAAAAAGAACTTTTAAAAGGGGAATTTTTAAATCATTTAACATATTAATAAATAGAACAAAGCATAAGAAAGACAATAATAACCTAAAAGTTTTGAGTTAAATTAAAATATTCTTAAAATGAGAAGTCAATTTTTTCATAAAATACGCTAGTTACTGGATTTAATAAATTCTTAAACTACTTCATAAATTTCAAATTTGCTTATAGTATTCAGTACCTAAATAGCTCAAAAATTTTCAGCGCTTAATTTTAAATTTTACCAAAACCACCTCATTTTAATTTCATCTGATTTCTAACGCTTTATTTGACCACATTCACTAGACCTATACTTCATTTTCAGCATATAATTTCAATTTGTCAAAAGAACATTAAGTTCAATTTGGATTTTGTTAAGGTCACTATTGCCAAATTTGTGTAGAAATTCAAACAAGAACTTATAATACCAACAAGAGAATTTTATTAATTAAGTTTTGCAATTATTGATAGATATATCTTAACTCCTTTGCCATTATAAATTCCACAACAGAATATCTATCAAAATACAATAATATAGGTTTTATTAAAGCTCATGAAACCAAATGACCTTCATGTAAGAAATTAACTTATATTAGAAATTCAGTGACAAGCCTAATGATTGGATGAAATTAAGCATTACTAAATCAACAAACAAAACAAACAAAATGTCATTTGTTTTAAGAAAATTAATTCCTCAAAAGATATTCTATATAAAAGTTATTTTCAACAGAATAAAGCCAAAATTATATTTAGTTATAAACCATTAGCATAGTAATTAAAAGGCTGAAGGTATAGGAAATAAAGGGGTATTGGACTCTACACATAAAGCAAAAGACACAGGAGAATGCCAAAGAGAGGTCATGCACAGAAAAAAGATTAAAATTGAGACAAATAATAATTCAATACAACAGATAAGAACACTATTCAACCAAACTAACAAAATCTAACAATATTAGTAGGAAACTAGATTTAGGTCAGCATTTGCAATTTGCAAATTATTATTATGAAAACAAATTGCAAGACCATACAACAAACTACTGCTTGAAGACTGAGGTAGGGGTGCAAAGCAAAAGGCACAAAAACACGCATGAGAAACATTAGTTGCTGTTAAGGAAAGTCAATATTCCTATTTGTATATAGTATAATCCTAGAGTTTTCTTCCTGAGTAGTTTAGGATATATACTCCTAAATAGTTTAGGAATAACTAGTATATATATACTTGGTCTTTTCTCACTGATGAAATACAATATAACAATCTTTTTTTCTCAATTAGTAACATGGTATCACTATCAGAGCCTGTCATACACCTTTGTTCCTAAATTTTTTTTCCCCAGTCAAAGCTTCCGTAGTGAGAAGCTACTGCCACCCTAGGACATTCATCTAGTGTAATCTGTTTGTCTCACCGCCCACCCCAGTACATCCTCCAGCTGCTGATTGGTGAGTTCCCAAAATCCAATCGCCGGAATTCCAGCAAATGGCCTCCATGCGCCGCTTCTCTCTTTCTGCTCCGGTTCACACTCCCGGCGCGTCCAGCAGTATTTTCCTCACTGGTTCTCTTCTCCAACATTGCCTCCCCTTACGCAGCACTATTATCTGGTGCATTTCAGGTTCCTTTTTTAACTATTTTACACTTACGCTTTATAATGCTGAGCTTGTGTGACAGTGGCGTGTTTGGCTTGTTTCTTTTGTACAACCCAATTAGTTGCACATGTTTCATGGGTAATTTTCATAGTTTGAGTTGTTGTCAGTTGCTGCGATTCTATTCCTTTTTGAGTATCTTTTTTTTCCTCGGTGATTATTTCTTGTTTATATCAATTTTTGGTCCAAAGGTATTTTCAATTTGAAAGTACTTTCCTCTAAATATTATGGGGACTCCGGGGAATACCGAATCGAAGGCTGTTATCACGGATGTTGTTCCGGTAATGACTAAGATAACAAAAAACAAACTTAATGTCTCCAATTATTTTGATTGGAGTTTGATTTATTTGTGAAGTATTGCTAAGGACAATCACCTTCCAACTGATGATTCGAGACAAAACTGGTTAAGGGAAGACACTCGGTTATTCTTGCAAATACAGAATTCTATTCACAATGAAGTAATCAGTCTAATCAATCATTGTGAATTTGTTAAAGAACTCATAGACTATCTTGGCTTCTTATATTCTAGAAATGGCAATATTTCAAGAATTTATGATGTTTGCAAAGCATTCTATCGCTCAGAAAAGCAAGATAGACCTCTTATTACCTATTTTATGGATTTCAAATGGATATATGAAGAATTTAATGTCTTGTTTCCCTTTAGTACTGATATCAAAGTGCAACAAGCTCAACCCGAACAAATAGCTATTATGAGTTTTCTTGCTGGTTTACCTTCAGAGTTTTGACACTGCTAAATCACAAGTTCTTTCTAGTACTTATATTTCTTCTTTGCAAGAAGCATTCACTAGTGTACTGCATACGACAACCTCTCATTCTTCACATCCTGTTGCTAATAGTGCTCTTGCAAGTCATGGAAGGCAAGGAAAGAGGGGAAGCAACTATAATTTTGCAAATAAAGGAGGACCTATTGCTCATAATGTTATAGCTACTAATCGAGATCCAAATGAAATTGTTTGCTATTATTATCATGAACCCGATCATACAGAGTGCAATTATTGGAAACTCCAAATAAACCTCCGCCACATCCAAAGGCAGATGCAGGTACTCTGGACCCTACCATAGCTTCACCATCTAGGCAATTGGTTACAATTTCTACAGAAGGATTTGCAAAGTTTTCTGAGTATTAGCCATCCTTAAAGTCTGCCAATTCCTCCATTGCTGCCATTGTTGATTCAGGTAAACCTACTCATGTCTCATAGCTTCCTCATTGAAATGGGTCATTGATTTTGCTTGTACAGATCATGACAGGTAATCCTAGCCTTTTGTCTTCTTTAGAGATTAATTCCACATCTTCCCTCGTGACTTTAGCTGATGGTTCTCATTCTTCTGTTACGGGTACTGGATTTGCAAATCGAACTCCATTTCTTCCCTTACCCTTTGTTTAGCGTCTACCTAAATTTTCTTTTAATTTACTCTCTGTCAGCAAAATTACTCGAGTATTAAATTGTTGCATAAAAATTTATCCTAACCATTGTGTATTTCAGGATCTTATGACGAAGCAAATTATTGGTAGAGGATGTGAATCTAATGGTCTCTATCTACTTGATGAACAAGTATCGTTGTCTCTTGCTTGTGCTGGTGCTCCTTTTGAGATGCATTGTCGATCAAGCCATTCTTCCTTATCCATTTTGAAAAAGTTATTTCCACAATTTCAGTCTTTAATTTCTTTAGATTGTAAGTCATGTCAGTTTGCTAAACATCATTGGTTACCTTCTCTATCTTGAGTCAATAAACGGGCTGTCCCTTTTGAATTAGTTTATTCTGATGTTTGGGATCCTTGTTCTATTACCTCCAAATCTGGTGTTCGATATTTTGTTACTTTTGTCGATGATTATTCTTGAATTACTTGGTTATTTTTAATGAAAAGTTGATTTGAATCATTTTCTATCTTTTGTTCCTTTTGTGCTAAAATAAGAACACAATTTAATTTTTGGTACGAACATTACATAGTGACAATGCTAAAGAATACTTTTCAAAAATGTTACAAAGTTATATGACATAAAATTGCATTTTGCATTAAACCCCAATTATTCATGTTCATTCTCAAAGGTTAGAGGCCACCGACTCATGCCCGCCAGACTCATTGCCATTAGATCCAGTTCCAACCATTCTGGATCCTCCTGATCCTAGCATTGATCTTCCTATTACTCTTAGCAAAGGTAAACGTAAGTGTACTTATCCTATTTCTTCTTCTGTTTCTTATGACCACATTTCTTCTTCTTCTAGCTCTTTCATTGTGTCTTTTGACTCCGTTTCCCTTCCTAAAACTAGAATTACAATGTCAAATTTATTTGTGAAATTTTCCTTTTGACACCATCAAATGATCCTCTCTCTATTTCCCTAATTCTCTTTCCTCAACTCCAACAATCTAATCTCAAAACAAAACCATAGATATCAAGATCCAAAAAACCAACTAGTTCCATTCTCCCAAGTCGATAACTCCAATGGCATCTAAAGAATATTCCATATTTAAATAACGAAATCACCCACCTAATTCTAAAAGTTGGCTTATGAAAAAAAGGATTTTCATCTTTCTGTTTCATCTAGAATTATCCTCTAGCATTTTGCATGCTTCACAAATAGGTGCACAAAAACCTTATGAAAGATACAAAGAAGTGAAATACTAAGAAAAGGATTAGATTCATATACCACTTACAAAGGGGAAAAACATAAAAGAGAGATAGAGAGAGAAGAAAAAGAAGTTGGAACATATATTGCTTTGTCGAACTTTTTCTTTTTTTTCCTCTTTTTTTTGTTGGGTTGTGGGGTTTGGGGGGATTCATAACAAGACTTTCATTGGTAACTAATAGAGAGAGAAAAAAAAGACCCAAATTGACTGACCAATTATCAGACACAACTGAATTGTATGGAGGAATCAATTTTATTATTATTATTTCTTTTTGGTTCATGTTAACTTCCTATTGAAAATAGAGTTCTTGACCTATGAATTTTGCCTAACCTCAAGAACTAAATAGTAACAAAACCAAATATGAACTAGTACTCGTATTAATTAGAAATACTCAACTAAATTAACATAAGTTTTTACCTTAGCAAGATTGGTCTAGATTGTGCTCACGACTTGGGGGTTGAAAGGATTATTTGGGAGATGGATTCCAATGTCCAACCAAATTGATGCAGTTTTTTCTGACATCATATTTGGAATTACTGAAGTTTAGTTTGGACAGAGAGACTCAAATTTAGTTGTTTAGGAATCAATAAAGATGGTTGTTCTTTAGCTTATTGCTAAACTTAGTAAGGCCATTCTCCTAGTTGGTTCTAACCAATTAATGTAAAATATTTCTAGTGTATGATTTGAGGAAAAACGACCAAAGGAACCAAGGGAGGAAATGGAAGAATTATATAGGACCCAAAAGAAGTTGCAAGCATATTCAATATAGGCACAAGGAGCACTGAGGCATAAAGATCTTGGGCCCTAGACTCAGTTTGCATCTAGTGGCTAGGTGCAAAAAATAAAATAAAATAATTAAATCCCATATAAGACAACTATAAATACAATTAAATTAATAAGATAAAACATTCAGAATTGTTGCACTATTTTTAAAATATTAATAAAATTTAAACCACAAATGTAAGTTGTCTTATAATCCTAATCCTACATCAATTCATGCAAACTAGAACAATAAGCAATAATTTCTAATATAAAATTAAGCCAAAAAGAAAATACACAAGCTTCCAAGGTGTAAAAAAAAATTAAAAAAATAAACAAACAAAAAGATCTAAAGAGAGAGGATTAAAGAGCATCTAGAAAAGGAAAGAAAGAAAACGTTGGGTGGTGTTAGAGAAATGACATAGAAAACCAAGTTATATAAAATAAACCTTCAATGGGCTGTGCTTTTTCGTTGATTTCTTTGCTACATGTATATAGAGATATCGATTGCAAAAGCTGATTTCAGCCATTTCTAACTATGCTTATCTCTACAACTTAATTGAACCACACCAAGCTGACTAAAATATTCAATCTAAAGCCCATACCTATTATCCAACCCCACTAACGGACTTGTTGTAACAGCAAGCTTTACAACAAAAAAAGCACACCTAAATTTCCCTCCATAATCCAAATTAATTAAAAAGTATCTCAATGAACAACTTCAACACCCATTGAACTTTGCTTGCCTTTCCTTGAGCACCAATTTTTTTTTTTTTTTTAATCTTATTGAATTTATTGTACATCTTGGAGGAACTCATCTACAAGCCATCCAAATAAACAATTTTTTATAAAACTATCTACAAGCTTCACTAATTAATTTTTGTATACCACTCACCAAAAAAGACTAAAAAACTGCTCTGCTTGAGACCATCCACAGCAGGTAGTGTTGCATCATTTGCTACCATTAGCAAAAATGTCTATTCTTCCAATTACATGAGCAACTGAAATCTTAAAACAATAATAATAATAATAATAATAATAATAATAATAATAATAATATTTGTTGTCACTTTATCACCAAACTTCAGCAAATTCTTTTAGCAGTTTTTGGACACACATGGGTCCCTTTTCAACCAGTATTCTATAGTTTTCAAACATGCTTTGGTCCATCAACAGAGTTTGCAATTTTAGGACATGCCTAATCAACAAGATTTTTGCAGTTTTAGAACATGCACAAGTCCCTCGACAAACTTCAAAAATTCTATTCTTTCCCTCTTATACTATCAAATTTCAGCAGCTTAAGACTTGTCTTGGTCCTCATGATAAAATTTCTGCAGTTCTCAAACTTGCTTAGGCCCCCTTCAATATTATTTATGCAGTTTTAGGACATGTATAGGTCCCTTCAACAAGTTCTAAGATTTTACTACATGCTTATATCCTCTTCAATTTATAGACATGCTGATCAATTTCTTTTTTTTAAAAAAAAAAATCTCACGTTTGAAAATGAGGTGGGATTCATTAAAAGACAAACTTGATGGAAAATTTTTGTTCTCTTTTTCATTTTCAACAATTTTCACAAATCTCTCTTAAAAACTCACAAACACACACACACGCACACAGGCCCCTTAAGATGGAAGCTTTGATACCATGTCGGAGAAATGACAAGGCCAAGAGCTCTCACACAACTCATAGACACAGATAACCAGGATTTGTAAAATGAACCTTCAGAAACCTGTGTTTTCCCATTGATTCCTTTGATACATTATATAGAGATGTAGCTACATGATTTTGATTACAAAAGTAGATTTCATATATTCCTAACCATGCTTATCCATTCACCTTAACTAAACCCTACCTAGCTTACTAATTTAAAGCCCATACCTGTCCCCGTCTAACCCCACTATCAGACTTGCTTTAACAGCAAGCTGTGTGACCAAAAATACAAAGCTAACTTTCCCTCTAAAATAAAAACTAATTAAAAAGTATCTCTAACACAGATCTTAACCCCCAACAAGTAGAAAATAAAGAACAAAAAAGTGAGAAGGTAACAAAATTTAATTAGATCTAAAAGGAGGACAGTTAGCTCGTGAAGAGGTAATAAAGTTTGAAAATGGAAGTTAGATCATGAAAATTAGATCATAGGAAATTGTACAAATAGGAAAATTAACTCATGTCAAATAAATCATAGGAAATAGTCAATTCAATCCAAAAGCTAAGGACTTAAAGAGAAAATTTTAAAAAAGGTTGGTAGGGTGTAATTTGATCTCAGAAAAAGAAAACCAACTTATGAAAAATAGGAATAATAATGACGAGGACGAGGATTGCCCAAGTCTTATATTTCGAATAAAAACTTCATCCCAAACCAATATGGGATAACACACCCCCCTCACGACCAGACATGAACATCTGGAGCATGAAGTTTGTAAGCAAACACATCTGCAGGTGGCCCAACTTTAAAGCAGAGTAGCCTCTGATACCATATTACAAAATGGACCGGACCTAACTCCATCCCCAAAAGGTAGCTCAAGAGGAGGAAGATTGCCCAAGTCTTATATTTTGAATAAAGACCTCATCCCGAACCAATGTGGGATAACACATTCTTTAATTTATTTAAGAATCCTAAATAAAGAAGAAAACTTCTTAATTAGTCTTGAATGCTCCTGCTTCATTCTCCTTGGTTCTTCGACGAGAAAAGTTTAGAGGTTTCAGCAGGATCAATTCGTGTAAACTTCTCTTTAGAATACCACGTGCTTAAGGCTTTTGCAAGGGCAACCAACACACAAGCCATTCAAATAATCCATCCTTTTTCCGAGCAAGCGAGGCCGGTTCAACAAAAAGGCTTTTCTGTGTTTGCATTAGCCTTCTTGCTTGAAGATGTATTTCAACTCTATGGGGTACTTGCTTCAAATATTTTGCTTTTGGCAATTTTATGCTATCAACGTCCACAAGCAAATAATTTTGTGAAGAATAACTATCTTCCTTTCTTTTCCCACCTTCAGTATTCTGATACAAGGCCACTACAAGTTACACACGTTACACCCATAATCAGAGGAAGCAGCCACGTGTACAGCCTCATGAAGATGTGGAAAGGATTAAAGATTGAAGGCTGACCAGTTCAGTTATTAAGCTATTTTTAGTTGTTGAATTTTTCTTTAAGCACTTGTTCATAATTTCCGTATTGTAAGGAGGGGATCTCCACTTTTAGTTACTTCCGTTATCTTTGGAGGATATGTCTCCATGATCAAGTCATGATGCCATTGATGAAGCAATGGTTGTTATGCAACCTGTATAAATATTCAATAATCATCAATGAAGGGATCAACTTGGAAATTATTATAGTTTGAGTACTTAAACTCAGAGGTTTAAGGTTCCCTCTAATTGAGCCTTATATTTCTTTAAGATAGGTCGCAAAAAGAATTCCACGTCCTCACCCGCTCAAACACCTTCCACTTCCATCCACGAAAGACCCATAACTAGATCACAGGTTCGGGACCGTAACATTTTGGTATCAGAGCCAATAGTTATGGGAGAATTTGTCCAAGATCAACTTACCAAACTCTTCAACTTAGTTCTTTTTGAATAGCAAGCCAATCAGCCCCGCCATGAAAAGGTTGAGCAGCTTCACGCCAAACTAGAGGCCATGTCTCTCGACTTGGAATCTGCCAAAAAGGGACTGACTTCTTCTACAAGTGCCGAAGGTCAAGCTAGAACACGGCGAGATAAGTGAATTTCCGGGTCAACCGTTTCTGAAAACTCTGGAGGAAACATGATTGTGCCCAAATTCACGAAACTCAACTTTCCTCGCTTCAATGGCCTGGAAGATCCCTTGGGTTGGATTAGCTGCTGTCAACATTTTTTCCGGCACCAATCCACTCCTGAAGAAGAAAAGGTGGGTTTAGCCTCTTATCACTTAGAGGGGATTGCACAGCTATGGTACTTACAGATGATTCAGGATATTCCGGATCCCACATGGCCTGAATTTGTCCACCAATGCAATCTGCGGTTTGGACACCCCATCCGAAGCAACAAACTAGGGGAGCTTGCCAAATTGAAACAAACGGGTAAGTGGCGGAATATCAAAACAAATTTGAAGTTTTGGTTTCCAAAGCTGGAACCTTAACTCAGAACCAAAAAATTCAGTTGTGTCTCAGCGGGTTGCAGGAATCCATATCAGTTGAAGTCGAACTCCACCAACCAAAGGATCTTGTCACCGCAATGAGCATGTCTCGCTTGTATGAAAGGAAGCTTTATTCCAGGGTGCCACCAATCAGGAAATCAAACGCACTTCTCCAATTATGGATTCACGCAACAGCCGTACAGTTAAAAGACTCACTAGAGACGAAATGGACAAGAGGAGAACAAAAGGATTGTGTTTTAATTGCGATGAACCGTTTGTGCGTGGCCGTCAATGTAAAAGGTTGTTTTGGATTGATTTGGACGACGGAAACAATTCAGAGGATGAAGCTGACCCTGATCTACCACCAGAAATTTCTCTCCATGCAATTACTGGAATAAGCAATCCACAATCCATGCGATTGCAAGGCCGTTGGAAGGGAGGTCAGGTATTAATTCTTGTCGATTCTGGAAGCACTCATAGCTTTGTCTCTGTTTCCAAAGTTGTTGAATTACAGGCAGAGGTGGATGCGAAGGATGGTTTACGTGTCAATGTCGCCAATGGAGAGCAGCTCCACAGCCCTGGAATTTGCAAGGGGGCACCCATCAAATTGGGATTTACTACTTTTACGGTGGATTTGTTTGTCTTGCAATTGACTGACTTCGACGTTGTCCTGGGAGTTAATTGGTTGAGAACGCTAGGCCCTATCTTATGGGACTTTGACGTTATGTGGATGTCTTTCTTCGTCCAAGGGAAACAGGTGGAACTCAACGGCATAAATTCCAGATCAGGAACGCAGCCAGATCTCCATTCCCTGTTGCACGCCACTAATCCAGACACCCAACTCCAAAAATTACTTGTGGAATATGCCGCCCTTTTTGATCCACCAACAGGGCTTCCTCCTGCCCGTTCCTGCGATCACCGTATTCCCTTGGAGCCCGGAACTAAACCAGTGGTAGTGCACCCCTATAGATATCCCCAAAGACAAAAAGATGAAATTGAACGCCAGTGTACTGCCATGCTCCAATAAGGAATCATCCGTCCGAGCAGATCTCCTTTTTCTTCTCCGGTCATTCTGGTTCCTAAAGCTGATAAATCATGGCGCCTATGTGTGGATTACAGGGAACTCAATGCCAAAACCATCAAAGACAAGTTTCCAATTCCTGTTATGGATGAGCTTCTGGACAAATTGGGAGGAGCAAAATTCTTCACAAAATTAGATTTGCTTTCTGGGTATTATCAAGTCGGCATGTATCCACCAGACATTGAAAAGACAACCTTCCGGACTCATCACGGCCACTTCGAGTTTCTGGTCATGCCATATGGACTGTCCAATGCACCATCCACCTTCCAGGCCTTGATGAACGAGGTATTTCAAGAACACCTACGTAAATTCGTATTGGTTTTTTTTAACGACATTCTTGTTTTCAATAAATCTTGGGCAGAACATTTACACCATTTGCGCCAAGTGTTCCACTTATTGGCCAAAAATAGATTGTTCCTGAAGCACTCCAAGTGCACCTTTGCACAAACTCAGATATCATATTTGGGTCATGTGATATCACAAGAAGGGGTGCAGGTCGACAACACCAAAATTGCTGCAATTACTGAATGGCCTAGACCTAATACTCTACAGGGGTTACGAGGGTTCCTGGGACTTACAGGCTATTACCAGAAGTTTGTGTTCAACTATGGTACTATAGCTGCTCCTCTCACTGCCATGTTACGGAAGAATTCTTTTCAATGGACTGATGATGCAATTCAGGCATTTGAAACTCTAAAAACGGCAGTGACTACCACACCTATTTTGGGTCTTCCAAACTTTGAGCTAATGTTTGTTATAGAGTGTGATGCATCTGACACAGGTATTGGAGTTGTGCTGCTACAAGAAAATAAACCAGTGGCCTTCTTTAGCCGAACAATGGCAGCCCGACATGTCAGTCTTCCGGCGTATGAAAAGGAGTTAATTGGCCTGGTAAAAGCAATCAAATATTGGCATTCCTATCTACGGGGAAAGAAGTTTCTGGTGCGAACTGACCATTTTACATTGAAATTTTTGCTGGAGCAACGCTCGCTCTCATCCCCTCAACAACATTGGGTGAGTAAGCTGATGCCTTTCGACTTCACGGTGGAATACAAAGCCGGTAAAACTAATACAGTGGCCGATGCTCTATCCCGCCGTGATGCAGACCAGAACAGTCTTTGCGCCATTTCTATGCCTCAGATGGATTTGTTTGATGAAATCTGAAAGGAGCAGCAACAATCGGCTGAAGTTCAACAGCTAATTTCAGCAATCACTAATAGCACTTCTGCAGACCACTGGAGTTTTAAACAAGGTCTTCTTTTCTTTAAAGATCGAGTTTACATTCCCAATGGTTCTCCATCAATTCCTTTGGTGATTACTGCCATTCACAATCAGGGCCATGAAGGCTACCAAAAGACACTACATCGGATTACTCGAGATTTTTTTTGGCATGGAATGAAAAAGATGGTGCAAGATTTCATCCGTGCCTGTGATGTGTGTCAACGCCACAAAACAAATCATTGCAGCCTGCAGGTCTGTTACAGCCTCTCCCCATTCCACAACAAATTTGGGCTGATATATCTCTTGATTTTATTGAGGGGCTTCCCACTTCCAGAGGCAAGAATGTCATTTTGGTGGTAGTTGACCGGTTCTCTAAGTATGGGCACTTTGTTGCAATCTCCCACCCATATACCGCCGTAAGTATCGCTCAAACTTTCTTTGATAATATTTTTAAACTACATGGACGGCCAGAAACCATGGTCAGTGATCGGGATGTCACATTCACAAGTTCCTTTTGGAAGGAATTATTCCGGTTGTGTGGAACTAAGTTATGTTTTAGCTCGGCTTATCACCCGCAATCAGATGGCCAAACGGAAGTGACCAATCGAACAGTAGAAATGTACTTACAGTGCTTCATAAGTTCTCAACCCAGCAAATGGTGTGATTGGCTTTCTTGGGCAGAATTTTGTTACAACACAAGCTATCATACTTCCCTTAAGACTACACCATTTGAAACTGTATATGGAAGACCACCACCAAGGCTTCTGTCTTATTTTCCTGGCAGATCTACTATTGAGGCTGTGGATATTATTCTTCAGCAACGGGATTCAATGTTACAAAGTCTCCGCACCGACCTTCAAGAAGCTCAAAACAAAATGAAATTCCAATATGATCGGTCGCACCGGCCGTTGGAGTTTAAAATTGGGGACAAGTTTCTGCTCCGTCTCCAGCCATATCGCCAATCTACCTTAGCTTCAAGGAAAAATCATAAGCTTGCTGCAAAATTCTTTGGACCTTTTGAGGTCCTGGAACGAATCGGTTCAATGGCTTATAAATTGAAGCTTCCAGCTGAATCAAAGTTGCACCCTGTTTTTCATGTCTCAACACTCAAACCGTATCATGCAGGCAATGATGGTTTTGAGACAGTACTTCCACCTGTCGCAGGTCAGGAACCACCAGCTCCACTTGCTATTTTGTCCACTAGTTTTCGCGCAGGTCAACTGGAAGTTTTGGTGCACTGGAGCCAGTCTTCCCCAGCTGAAGCTTCTTGGTAAAAGGCTCAGGATATGCTCGAGGGTTTTCCAAATTTTAAGCTTGAGGACAAGTTGCCTATGGGGACGGGAAGTATTGATACAAGGCCACTACAGGTGTACACGCGTTACACCCATAATCAGAGGAAGCAGCCACGTGTACAGCCTCATGAAGATGTGGAAAGGATTAAAGATTGAAGGCTGACCAGTTCAGTTATTAAGCTATTCTTAGTTGTTGAATTTTTCTTTAAGCACTTGTTCATAATTTCCGTATTGTAAGGAGGGGATCTCCACTTTTAGTTATTTCCATTATCTTTGGAGGATATGTCTCCATGATCAAGTCATGATGCCATTGATGTAGCCATGGTTGTTATGCAACCTGTATAAATATTCAATAATCATCAATGAAGGGATCCACTTGGAAATCATTACAGTTTGAGTACTTAAAGTCAGAGGTTTAAGGTTCCCTCTAATTGAGTCTTATATTTCTTCAAGATAGGTCGCAAAAAGAATTCCACGTCCTCACCCACTCAAACACCTTCCACTTCCATCCACGAAAGACCCATAACTAGATCGCAGGTTCGGGACCGTAACATATTCTAATTTTTTGGTTCTTCTATTTAAGGGTAATAAGAACCTGCTGAATGCTGTATTTTCTCCTTGGGTAGAAACTAGGTCAATTTCTTGCGCTTCTTCAGCATTGTACTCATCAGAGATTGGTTCCATGAGGTCCTTGTTGTTGCCTTAGCTATTTTGATCATTAAAACATGAAACTTCTTTCTCCTTTTTACCCTTCTTAGGTCACTAGCATCTATCAATGTGGTTCTTCCCCAATCTAAATGATCCTTCTTGCGTAACTTCCCATGAAATTGGCTATTCAATCTTCATTGTTCACCATTCAAATCAAGAGCATTTAGTAACCACTCTTCCAATCCAACTCGTGCCGCTCAATTTGCGGGTCCAGCTTCATGAAAAGGGTTCACATTCTTGATTTCATCAATCTCAAGATCCTCCTGAATCTCGAGTCTCCATCAATCAAAAGATCCTCTTGAATCTAGAGTCTCCATTCAGGTTTCCACGGGTTCCTGACGCCGCTAGGCTTGTACAGCCCGGGTCACATCTCAACCATCTCTGTTTGTTGGGGCTGATTGCCTCTACTTTGATCTATACCTCTACCAAGCATGGTTTAGAACAAGAAAATAAAAGAATCATGCAGTTTAGGATCTTTCACACTCTAATACTACTTGATGCAGGGGAAGAATATACGGCAATTAATTCTCAACAATCAGGCTAGAATATGGTGACTTTGGTTGGAACGAAATAATATAACTAGTTTCAAAGAAACCCTTAGAATTAAATTTTTGAATCCATAAAGAAAAAACAATATCTAAAATTAATTGTTGTTGTCCTATTTATATTAGTTAGGACAAATCCTAATTCTATACTGAAAAATATTCCTAATTAGCTAGTACTCCTAAACTGAATAGTATTCTAATTTAGCTCTATCCTAAATAAGGAAGGAAAACTGAAAATTATTTCCTGATTAATTAACATTCTTTTAATTTAATTAAGAATCCTAAATAACGAAGGAAACTAAAAGAAAACTTCTTAATTAGTCTTTAATTTAATTGCTCTTGTTTTTGTTTACCAACACTATTGTCATAGCTTTCACCACCAACACTAGCTATTACTATCAAAAGTATCATAACAACAACCAACACATGCATCACTTTGACCATACTTCATCTTAAATACCTTGTCAGAATGAATTGATAAATTTGCTGTTTTAATATACTAGCTGGATTTCCACTAATGAATTTCAATTTCGTGTCTCAAATTTCCAATGCTTAATTTTAGGTTCATTAGACAACACCCAAATTAAATCTAACCAGGTAACAATCAAACTTCATTCTATCTTCAACCGCGTAAATTAGATCCTCTAAATAACAGTGGTCAACAGGCTTTCCAACCCTCTATTACCAGACTCATAAATGTGAAAAGTATGAAGAAGATATGCATGAACAAATTACTAAGGGAAGCTCATTAAATCAGAACATACAAATGCCAATTACGTTGACATCAAGTCAAGTACTATTCAAATACACATAGGGAGAGAGAAGATGGAGACTCATTTACACATTAAAAACTGTGTAAGATCCAATAACACGTTATAGTAAGGATATTGCATTTGTGGCTGTTAATAGATCCATGAATTGATAGTAGTAGAGATAAGCACATGAGAATTGAGGAAGACTAAGCATATCCAAATTTTACGTAATGATCGAGCTCTCAGAATTTAAATTCACATCAGTTTTGTAAAGACAAACTCACCAGGGCAAATTCAACAAAAGCTATACGACTTGAATGGACATGATCCCCCAAAAGCCTCAAGCGAGTAACCTGAATAAATATAAATATATATATATATGAGAAAAAAAGATTGGATATCTTTACAGCTACCTATTTCTGTCGTGGAGACTAGAGAATGGATATATTTTGGTTCTGTACTCACCTCACCACAGGTTGATTCAAAGAAATTTTTAACTTCAGCTTGAGAAATCTGCACTTACAATGCAACATTAAAGGTAACAGATCAGATCAGTCTGAAAGAATTAGTTGCAATTGGTAAGCCAAAACATAATGACAAATATGAAACATGAGCATGAACAACAAAAAGCAAAGAAGAGAATACTTCCACCGTTATATATGCAGGTTTTTACCTTTTTGTCAATATTTGTACAGTATACTGTCCTGGTACACATCTCCCGTTCATCTTCCGACTATATTCAGTTAGAAATTTAGAATCATCAGAATGCGATCTATATGGCATACAAAGACAGTAGAAACTTGCAAAAACTAACCCAACCAAAGAGGGCAAAAGACACTTATTCATACCCTAGGGAGAAACGTAGGATTCACTGGAAGGATTGCAGTTTTTGAAGGTAAGACTCTAACTGGATAGTAACCAAGCATTGTCCCACCAAGGTTTAAAGCTGCTCGTGCACCTTCTGTTGATAAATTAAAAATCCAATATCATAAGTATGATGGAAATAATTAAAATAAATTTGAGCAAAAAATATATCAAATACTTTCTCAAAGCAGATTTTAACTTACGCTCATCAGCAAATTCCACAAAGGCAAAACGAAGAACTGAATGTGGATCTCCACAGACTCGGCAATCAACAACCTTTCAGTTCAAGTTAAAAATACCAGTAAGATCTCCAGACCAAGATAATGTGAAAATGCATGTAGTTCAAAGTTAAAGGCAATGGTACACAGCCAAGGATAAAGTACTTCAGCATAATTCGGTGATTTTCATAACCTTTTCATCAAGTATTATCTAACGTCCGATGTAGACTCCCACAACTGGGAAAGATAAAGTTTATAATATCTATGAATTTTTTACTTTTATTAGCAATTCTATTACTTAGAATGCTAAGCCTAATAGGATAAGAATACTCTTTAGCTCAATGAACACCGTTATGTCCTTGCAGTCAATTAGTTATTTCGGTGATAAAAAGGTTACAATTTGCTTCGATAGAAATCATTCTTGCCTAGATTGAATTTTGTATTTTCACTTTCGTTAATTTTCCTCCATGCGATCTTTTTCCTATTTTGCCGTCGAGTGACAATTCTACCAAAAGTAAAGTTTCAGTCTTTTATAGTTCGCCAAATTCCATTATTGATCATCTCCAAACTAGGGAGCTGGTTTCTTTAGTCCTTCACCACTTCGATAACATGGATACCAACAGGTCGAACAAAAGACAAGCCCAGAAATAAAAGAAAGACACTGAAATACTTCTGATGAATGTCAAGGTGTTGAACAACCACACATCAACAACAGAACAAAAAAACAGAAACAAAAAATTTACAGAACTTCATAAAGATAATGGAACACAATGTAGGAATCAAAAGCATTAGTACGGTTATGGGTGATAAAAAACAAGTTTATCAGGAACCTTAACCAATGACCCATGTATTGCAACTCATTAACGATAGTTCCAGTTTGTGTCCAAAGCCCATGAAAGAACAAAAGGCATAACTTGACCAAAGAATATATACAAGAAACTGATATATAAAAAAAATAAGTAAACTCTTGTATATAGAGAAGTTAGCAACTATGCAAAGGACATTTCTCCAACAGATGTTAGGTGAAGTTTTCTTCCTTCATGTTGATTAAATGTTAAAAAATTGACTGATCAAACTTCCTTCAAAAGATAGGATGAGTTTGCGACATGAGATCAAAATAAACTTAAAGGAGATTTCACTGACACACATTCACTCATGAAAAAAATTAGTGTCAGACTTCAGTTCAGCATGGGCCCAAAACAAAGTATGTTGAGGAAAGAGGAGAAGCGGAGAAGGAACAAACATCCAAGCTCTGCAGCATGGATCTCAATCTCAATGATTATGCGAGCATTGGCATTTATTACAGCCTCCAAAAAGGAATAAATACCACCATGTCGCTCAGAAAATTTATCACAGGGAAGAAAAGATATACTGAAATCACACGTGAAGCTGGAAGATAAATAATGCTAAAGCTTCACGTATTATTATAAAACACCATACTTGGTAACATAAGCAAAGATAGCAATTTCAAAATGATAATAAACAGTAAATCCCTTAAGGACACAAAGCACAAATGTACTGCACACATATCTTGTACAAAAACAAAAAATAAATTACAATAAAGTAGGAAAAAAAATTATGTAGCATATTAGGAAAAAACATCATTCTATTAATGCTTCAAGCAGATTTTACTCAAATTCACTACATCTCAGTTGTCAAAAAAGATTTGGATTCTGAGACTATTCCTAAACCGACGCAAGCGTGCACACAAGTGAGCGCGCGTGCACACACACACACACACAAAGAGAGAGACAATGCAACTTACTTGTCCACAACTACTAAACAAGCCAGCAAGCCGCTCTTCAGTTACCTAAATCAAACAGAAATGCTTTTCAGATGATAAAATAAATATTCTTATGAATGCAAGACATCAAGATGACTTAATATAGCTACATACATGTTGATCTATGTCAGAAACATATATAGTTCGTCTAATACTATCCTCCTGTTGTGCTCTATAAGCTCTCCCATTCAGCCTCCTCTTCCCCTGGTTATAGTTATTTCTTCTCTGAAAATTGAAAGTTAAAATTCAGCAATTGCAGCCAAGAGAAAGATGAACAAAAGCATATAAATGTCAATAACATAGAAGATAATTTCCTAAGATTTTTTTTTTTTTTTTTTTTTTTCGTTCTCCATTGACAATGCCATATATTTTTAACAAAAAAAGTTATCTTACATCATTAGAATTTGAAATTTCAACAAAAGAAAACAAAATCTCTGATTGGCTGAAAATAAGAGCTGATTGATTAAAATTCAGAACAATTAACAACAAAAATTAAAAATAATAGGAATAATATACAGAATGAATCTGCTAAGGCCAAGCAACACTGTTGATAATTTATCAATCAAAAAAAAAAAAAAGGCAATTAATTTTAGAAGGGGTAAAAGCAGCAAGAGAAAACCAAAAGGCCAACAGCAAAAACCTGCCTCATAATGAAACCCTACATGACAATTCAGATATATGAAGGTGCATTTCAACAAAACAGTGACCAATTTTAGAATGCAAGTGTAACATGATCAATTGTTATAAATGAATACATATTGATCAATCGTTAACACAAAAAAATTGATACAAGTGATACTCAAAAGCCCATTTAAACTCGAGGCTAAAGTTTACCAATTCGGAAACCCAAACCACATCGTTAACTATAATTTACTAAACTAGGGAAGAGCCAAACAACCCAGCAGTCCAACACATGATAAAATCAAATTAGAAATGAAAGAGATCAAAACCCATAAATAAATCAAAAGTAAAAAAACTAAAAAGAAATTAGAGAAAGAACCGAGTACAAACATTTTAAAAAGAAAATTGAGATCAAAATGCATACGATCAGCAACAGCAACAGAACAGTACCCTTCGATTAGTGGGGAAATTGTCATTGGCCGATTGCTTATTAGGCAGCACAGCAAAATTGTTCAGATTAAGAAGGTTTTGGGTCTTATTCTTATTATTGTAAGAAGAAGGGAAAAACTCTTTTGCCAAAGGATTCAATTTCGTGAACATATCCACAAGATTCTGAACACTGAATTCTGATTCCGATTTAGGCTTAGCATCGGAATCTAAATTCTCAGTGTTATTATTATTGTTATTGTTATTGGTAGCTGCTGCAGCCTCACCGGTGATCTCAGCAACCGCAGCCATAAGAGAATCAAAATCAAAAAAATATATAATATAAATTAAAATTTTTTATTTGAAATCGACAGATGAACAGAGGAAAAAACAAAATCAAAATTTTTTTTTTATTTTTTGGTTAAATTTCTGCTTTCTCTCAAAGTGAGAAAATCTGATTGGAATTGGGGATTGTACAGAAATGTTAGGCTATAAATAGAGAACCATTAAAGAGAAGAAGATGACGACAGACTGATCGAAATAATTAGGATAAAACCAGAAACGGAAAGAACAGAAAATGTATGAGAGAGAAGAAGGAATTAACTGATTATTATTATTAAAATTATTAAATTTAAAATTTAAAAAAAAAAAAGGAAAATAAATTTTTGAGAGAGAAAGTTAGGGTTTTGGGTATTGAGACTTTGAGACTCGGAAAGAAGAACAGTTGGCCTTGGCTTTGGCTTTGTTTTTTTTTTTTTTTTTTCAAATAAAAAATGTTTTCCTTTTTTCGTTTTGTTTTAATTCTGATAATAATGTTAAAAATGAGAGGGACAGCTAGTGTAAAGATGACTTAGATTGAGCCCATACTTTTGTAAGTTTGTGTTTGGATTTCAGTTCAGATTTTTTTACTACTAGAGTTTAACTCGTAGCTTCAAAATTACTCAATTTTTTTCTTTTTCAATTTTCCAATCGATTGTATTTATGACTAGGGAAATTAGTTTAAATAAGTTAGGTTTGGCACCAATTCGGCCCAAGAACCCCCAACCGACGATTCCACTTCTCCATTTATCATATTTTAGGTTGTCACTCCGTGGTTGGTTCTTCGATTTGGATGGACTGGAGCTACAACCTTAAGGTATTTAATGTCTTCTTAAGGATTGTGTGTGTTCATGGAGAATCCAACCGAATCAAATTAAATCATTGAACCGAATTAAAATCATAAAATAATTATTTCATAATAGTTAGAATTGGAACTGGACAAAAAAAATAGTGTTTGTTTTCTAGTTCTGATTCTTACTAAGAACCAAACTGGAATTAAACTTATAATGCCCCAAATTCTAGGTCACGAATAATGTCATTTCCAGATCATGAATAGTTGTCTCGGAGAGTCAATAGTAATTCCCCACCCGTGGGTAGTACTATTTATTTTATGTGTTAGTACTTAATTTGATAGTATAATAAGTTGATTTAGATGATTTAAAATTCATATGCCAATTCAGGATACGGAATTAGATAAAATTATTGAAAAAGATAAATAATGCCTATGAAGGGGCATAATTATGTGTGTATGGGTACTTTTATAATTACGTGTAAAGAGATGGGGAATAGAGTAATTCATACTAAGTTAATTTAATATATAATCGAATGCAAATAGAAAGTCTAATGGTTAAAGTATAAAGGAAAAATGCTCAAATTGTCCCTCAAACTTGTATTCAACATTCAATTTGTCCAATTTTCACCTTTTTGGCCAAAAAAAAAACTCATTAAATTGCAAAAATTGGATCAAATTACCCATTTTTAGGCTTGGATCAGCACGTGTGTAAATCATAGCACAAGAGGCATATAAAGAGAGTACTCTTATATCTATTCCTACAAAATAAATTTTTTTAAAACACATTTTCTTTGAAAATAAAAAGAATAAGATGAAAATAAAAATCAACGGCTTATAGGACTGATGGTCCGAGTCTACGAAATTTGAGTTGTTTGACCATATTTTCTGGTTTTCAAGGATTTCGCATCGAAACTAGGTCCGAAAAGCGCATCGGGTTTGCCCGAGATGCGTTATAATGCATTGTCTCATTTTTCATGCCGTCTAGTCTGATTCTGTTATAACGATTTAGCACGAGGCCCATCAGTGGCCCGTGCCACCTGGGCTCCAAATTAGGGCCAGCTAATCGCACCTTTTGCCTATAAATAGGCCTAAGGTTAAAGGGTTAAGGTTGAAAAAAATATAAGGGAAGAAACTCTTGCATCTTTATTTCTTAAAGCTTTTAAGCTTGATCTATAAACAAGTTTTATAGAATCAAGACCTAAAGGCTATTAGTTTTGATAAAATATCCTTAGATCTTTTGATTATTTTCCAACAAACACTCAACTAAACTACTGTAAATTGGATTAATCATCAAGTACCAAGGATTTTGGGTGTTTTAGCCATTTCCAATCAATCTTGGATTTTTTTCTTCAAAGTAAGGTAAATCTAAGAGTCCAATAGATTTTGTTTCGTCTTTCTCTTCTCTTTGGTGATCAAAGTCACTTTTCTTAAGTTTGGTTGTGAGGAAAACTATGATTGACCAAACTATGATGTCTGCATTAATGGTGGCACACGCCACTACTAAGTAGCCAAACAATTATTTAAGGCTTTTCTAGGTTCTGGTCTAGGAAAGACCTGCACGCCATTAGTCTTATAACACACATCACATTGTGTGGTGCACGGGACTTCAATCCAAGGATCCAAAAGTGAAAAATAAGCAATCTAACCACTACAAGAAAAAAATAAATTTGCGACAAAAAATTTTATCGCTAATTCTTAATATTTTGACTCCAATTAGTATTCATTATCAAAATAGCAACAAAAATACCTTTTGTTGGTAAATTAGCATAAAATTTTATCATTGAATTTGTAAGTTTTGTCGTAATTGTTTGAAATAAAGTAGATAAATTTGAAGTTATTTTATTGAAATTTTGTCGCTATTTGTCGCTATTTTTTCGAAAAATTGTCTTTATTTTGTTGTTAATTTTATTGTATATTTTAATAAAATGAAATTATTTTGTCACTAATTTAATGCTATTTTGTCACTAATTTAATGCTTAAATAGAGATGATACTAGTTTATGAACAATAGGAATGGGATCAAATCTAACCAAGGAGCAGTAGATGAAGTGGAATTAGATGGAGGAGTGATAGAGGTTTGTCTCAACTGCATCTGAAGATGTTGATGAATATGTGCAACCATATTAGATTGCTGCTACACCAATCTCTCTAATACGACTATCCTTTCTGCCTGAGCCTGAGACGACTCATTGTCTCGATAGCTGAAGATGAAGCATGTAACACCCACCGCCCGATCCCGAAAGACCCGACGGTGGATGCCACATTCGGTGCTGGAGGCACCGTCCTAAACTACATAGAAATCATACAATCATATTATGAATTAGAAGTGACTTAGTCTTCACAAGTTTAGCAAGTAATAATATATATATATATATATATATATATATATATATATATATATATATATATATATATATATATATATTTTTTTTTTTTTTTTTTTTTTTTTGAAAATGCTTTGGGAGAGTCCTACAGAAAAACTGCAAGAGTTTCCCCTAAAAATAGAAGTTGCCAAACATATGAATACAAAGCACTCCCAAATTCAATCTCCAAACCCCATCAAACTCCAATAACAACACAATAGCACTTCTATAATTTCATAACTACATAAGTCCGCAATAACATTTTAAGATTCATCAATTCAATACATTCATGTAAACATATTAACTTCTATTTATCTCCCAATATATATATACCAACAGAATTTACAATAACATGCTTAAGTCATAAATTAAATAATATAATCTCCAAAAAATGTATTATTTATACATGCCATAATTCTTAGTTACATAAAATACTAATCAACTACCAAAATATCTCTTCAGCTCTGATGCTACTCTTCAGGTCTTTAAGCAGCAAGCACAATCTCCAACCTGCACGTGATAAAAATCAACGCGCTGAGTGGATGACTCAGTGGTGCTAAATAACCAACAATTAAAATAACAAGAAATAGCCAAGGCAAAACTCGCAAGTGCTTTAATTATGTAAATACCAAAATTGCATTAATGTAGTGAAAACACTGTGAAAGCAATCAGAAGATTATAAGTATAAATATGTCGTCATTCTTTTATAGCAAAAATAAAATTTCACTCTTTTTAGTTAAGGCTCGTACTAATACAGAATGAATATAAGCAGATTTGATCGTGGCCTATGTTAGCGCCGCCCCCATCACACAATCGTGGCCTATGAAAGTGCCACCCCCCTCACACAATCGTGACCTATGAAAGCGCCACCCCTATTACACAAATAAGCGCGTCCGCCTATTTATAAGAGCTGATAACCCTAGCATATGATCATAGCTTTGTATAACCAAATCAATCTCATCATACCACATTTCAATCATGCATAGTAGAGTCCAATCAAAATCATTCTTTCACAAAGGACTTTATTACTTATTCAAAATATCTCAACTTACAACTTACAAAAATTACCACATTCTTCAAAAGAAATACTTCAAATAGATATATATACTTAATATAGTATAAAAGTACATATATCAAGAAATTTTCAGCATTTTCATAAACTTGACCTTTGCTGGGTTTTTAAAAATTAACTTGAGTTATGGGTCTCCAAATTGACTGAAATCAAATTCATTAGAAAGCTAAGACAAAATGCTACAAATGTTATGAAGGGACCACAGCCCAGATCCATTGATAAGATAGCAAACAAAAGCTCAGAACACAGACCAACAAATCAGACCTGATTCAGCAGAACCAAGTCCAATGTGTATTGAATTCCTATTTAACCAAACACTCAAATTAAACCAATCCAGAACGAGAGAAGTCTCAAGACACAGGGAAACAACTTTTATGAAGAACTCAGAACCTAATCTTGTCATTATAGTGGTCAAAATGGGCACTCAATTCAGTGATGCATGTGGCCCGACACAAACAGAGTCAGTTTGGGTGTTTCAGCCATAAGTTGAGTTATATATCTCCAAATTGGACACAAGAGGATGGGTTGGAAAGCTAAGAGGTAGACCTACATCTTTTATGAAGGACTCAGACACAAATGGAATTTAGAAAGGATCAAAAAATGGTCCTTCATCTCACTCAAAAACACGTTTTTCCCAAATTCAGCTTACTTTAACCATGAAAGGAACATGAACACCAAGGATACAAGGTAGAAATGTCTACCACACCATACATACTCATCAAACATCACCCAAGAGCATGTAATTGCAACCAAAATTCAACAAATCAATCATTTTATACAAAATCCCAAAAGATACACATGATAGCATAAAGGCACAAACTCAAAAATTTGAGTAAGGTAAGTGTGTTTATAAGCACTAACCTTCAAAACAAGCTTTAACAAGCTTGAATCAAAGCTTCTCAAGCTTTGGTCTTGCCCTTATCCTTAGTAGAAGGCTCTCCACCCTCTACATGTAAGAAACTCAAAAATCAAACAAAGAAAACAAATAAAAGAAGTAATTGGAGCATGATTAAGCATGTAATGCTAAAAGCCAACTCTAAACCCAAAAATAATGAGATTATCATAAAATCACTTACTTGACCCAAGTAGGAAAATCACCAAATTCCTTGAAATTAGTCACCAAAAATGACTTCTCTAGCTTCACTCTCTAAGATTTAGTACTTAAATCAAGTTGGATGGGTGAATTTGATGTGTTTACTAAGTGTTTACTAAGTAAGAATTGAAGAAAAGGAAGAAGAAGAAGAAGGAAAATTTTGTTGCTCAATAATTGATGGTTGCCTTTAATAAAGCAACTAAGGGGTATTTTGGTCTTTTCTCCAAATTAGAGGGTGTTTTGGTTTTTTTCTTCAAATATTCTCCAATTAAATTCCTTCAAAATATTATTTATCTCCACAAAACTCTCTAATTTATTCCCTAAAAATAATTCCTCAAATTTCCTCCATAAAAAAAAAAAATTGCTCAAATTTCCTTACTTAATATAACACCATAATTCTCTATTCACAAATTCTCTAAATTCTCCAAAAATATTCCTTACTTACTTTCTACCCATAAAAACCATGCATACATGCTCCAAAAATGTTAAATAAAATATAAAACATAAGTAGTAATTTTTCTGGACAAAAAATAATACCAACTTCGGACCGGTGGTACTATTCACAGACCGGTAAACTACTATTGAAACACAGAAAAAACAGGGCGTTACAAAGCAGATGTCGAACATCGATCAGTACCAGAGTAGTAACCCGATGCTTGAGTCCCAATGTTGTATATTCGCCTATAACGTCGTCCTCCTACAGCCAAAATGAAAATTTATCTGCCATCCTGGATTTGTTGCTCTGAATCTTCTCATGTCTGGCATTGAGAAGTATTATCCATCTAAGATTGGTAGTCCTCCTGCCACTAGTATTTATAATTTAGCATTTATAAATATTGTACTATGTAATAATAAGTAGCACTTTAAACATTCTTGCATCGACATGTTATTAACAATAAGTTCGGAGTGAAATTTAACGAACTTACAATTACATCCTTGGATCGATTGTCAATAAAATTACGATCAACATCGTATTTCTTTTTTGTATAGAGGTGATAGAAAACTTGTCCTTTCCAGTGTCTACAGCCTACATAATTCAGAACAACAATTAAAAGCTCTCTCTCTCTCTCTCTCTCTCTCTCTCTCTCTATATATATATATATATATATATATATGCTTTATAATAATGAACTAGTAGTTTTTTTTTTTTTTTGTTAAGTAGAAGATTACCATGTTTTCTTTATGCTCTAACGCATATATGGATCCTCCAGTATGGAAAGACATACCAGATCCTTCACTGTCTTTCTCTAACCTGTAGTTTTTCGATAAAAGCTCCAACTTCTTAATAACCTCAGGTCTTTTCTAATGTTTAGTCCACTTTTTCCAAACATTACCCTTCACATATGGTTTCTTTCCCTCATGCTTTAAGTAACTTATAAGATCTGAATATCTTATTGTTGCCTGTTTTTCCCACGCAATCTTTATGGCAGCATCAATTGCTTTGTCCTAATCACAATGTTTTTGAAATATAAAATAAGTAATCAAATTTCTGAAATACTATTAGTTCACATATAAAAATTATCAATATATTTGAAAGCAAAATTTGACAAGTTTTTCAAGAATTTCATGACTTGCACACTAAAATGTTGATGGCAACTTATATGTGTAAATAATATAAATATATATTGTATGAAATATTTAATATATAAATATAATTGAGAAAAGTCATGCCTGAAATTCTCATACTTTTGCAGGCAACAAATCACAAAATGCAATGGGTACCAAACGCTATATGAAAACATGGCAATCGTAGCTTTTCAACCCAAACAATTTATACTTCTTCATGTCAATCCCAATCTTTCTATTTCTTCTAAAATCTCTTCATATGATTTAACCTAAGGTGCCGAGGATGACACAACTTGATTTTTCATAAACAAATTTTTGTTTCCGTGCCATGGGTGATTTGCTGGTAGAAATTTTCGATGATTATCAAACTATGATTATTAACCTCCCTTTAGAAGAGTAAAAACATCAGTTTCATCTTGGCAATGTGGGCATACAAGTCGTCCAGCCCTAATCGAACTAGACAGTATTGCTATGGCTGGAAAATCGCTAATAGTCCATAGCAAAGCTGCTCTTAAAGTGAAATTTATCTTGGATGAAACATCATAAGTCTCAACACTAATATCCCAAAGTTGAAGTAATTCTAAGATAAGTGGTTGCAAGAAGACATCAATCTTAAACTTTGGATTGTTTGGCCCAAGAATTATTATAATGAGGAACATGTACTGTGATTTCATACATTACAGGCGACAAATTATATAGAGTTATAATGATAGGCCAAGATGAATATTATTGTCTTGATTGGCCAAATGGCTGAAATCCATTGGTACATAAACCAAGCAAAACATTCCTACTCTCTATAGCAAATGACTCATTTGTGTTATTAAAGTGCTTCCAAGCTAGTGAATCTGAGGGATGACGCATATATTCTGGTTTAACAATATGCTTAGCATGCCATTTCATGTGCTTTGTCGTTATAGTAGAAGCATATAATCGGTGAAGACGAGGATTCAACAAAAAGTAGTACATTTTCTTATACGGTTTTCTAACATCTTGGTTATGACTGCCATTGATCCTCTGCTTGTATCTAGGTTGATGACAGAACTTACAAATAAGTAGATCGTTGTCCTCCCGCCAAAATATCATGCAATTATTTCTACAAGAATCAATCTTCTCAACTGGAAGACCTAACCCCTGATAGCCTCGCAAAGCAGGCAAATCTTGTTATGTTATTTCGATATAAATTGCATGAATGCATGATGTTTTTATATATTTTATGTTTGCTCGTATTGTATTTTATTTAAATGTGATTATAGGAACACAATTTGAGCAAAGGAATGAAAAGGCTTGCTTTATATAGAAAAGAGGATCAAAAAGTTGATAAAAATGGAAGAAAATTTCTCAGCAGACTTCGCGATGCGAAGGAGGTCGCGTTGGAAAAGAAACAGGCCAGTCGTGAGCACCAGAAGAAGTCGCGCGCGCAACATACACCCAGAAAAGCAAAATGCGCGAGCGCGCAAATCACTTTTGAGAAGCAGAAGGTTTGCCAGCGAAATGCGCGAGCGCGACTTCCATCTGCGTGAGCGCGCAAATCACTTTTGAGAGGCAGAAGCATTTGGAGCAGAAGTCGCGAGCGCGACCTTTACAAGCGCGAGCGCGAGTCGTGTTTCCAGGAGACGTAATTGCTGTCTTTTCATCAAAAAAACATGTCCTTCAATGCATAGGTCGGGACTTTTCCCAAGAGGAGTCATCTAAAGCACCTTTTGGCCAACCAATCATCATCATAACCAACACCCTCTTCCTCTTCTATAAATTGTAATCCAAATCAAAAGGAAATGATGCATTATGTAATGTGCATTATGCAGTAGGCAAGATGTAGTATTAGAAAATAGTACCAAATAATAAAGTAGTACTTAGAAATAAGATGACGAGAGTCACTTATTATTGTTTGTGCAAAGAACATCCAGGAGTTCCTCGAGGTGTGACGCCCTCCGGAGGCTTGAGTTTGATTACTTCTATCTTTCTCTTGTTTTATTAAAGACTTTTTGCATGTTGTGCTTCATAATTTTCTATGCAAAGCAACAATATTATTTGGTTTCATTCAATGAAAGTTTCTTTAAGTTATCTTTTGATCTTTGTTTAATCAAGCTTACTTAATTATATTCTCAGAAAGAAATAATTTAGTAATGATCAAAGAGATAGAATTCATTTAGTTGGGTTTGCATGTGAATCTTTAACTTAGTTTGTCAAAATTAAGTCTAACTTATTGAAATAATCAAAGAATAAGATCTAGGTTTAATAATTGACAAAGTAAGGCATTTGTTGTATGTGGAGATGCATATAATAAATAGAGTAATTCTGTACCGAGAGGTTGAATTATACTTTACCATATGTGATTAAAGAATCATTTATTGCATGTTACACGTTTGCTATAGAAAAAGAAAATCTAATGCATGATCAATTCTTCTAAGTATTCTACTATATCTTTATCTATAGAATTAGGTAGTATATTTAGTTATAGTTTAAATAGGATTATAGTTTAATCATTTTATCTTTTATTGCTGTAAACATAAGTGTTAAGGATGAGTAGTAAAGTGGACATAACCCGTTCCTCGTGGGATCGATCTTTTTATTATTACGTTGCGATCCGTATACTTGCGGGAACTCAACAGAGACGCAACAAGTTTTTGGCGCCGGGGAACGGTGTTTTGTCATTTAACAAAAATTCTTATGTATGATTTATAGCATTTTTATCTAATATATATATATATATATATATATATATATTTACTTCTATTAGTTTTATTTTTATTTCCTCTAAGGTTTGCATTTTGAATATTTTCTTTGATTAAAAGCCAAAGATCTGGCTTTAAAGGACTAATATTCGTTTAAGTGTGCAGCAAATTTTGCCTTCACAAAAACAGATTGCGCAAGCGCGAATTTTGAAAGCGCGGGCGCGAATTCTGAAAGCGCGGGCGCGATTTCTGTGAAAAAGAGACAAAAGGTTTGAGATCAACATTCACGATCGCGGTACAAGAAAGCGCGAGCACGACTGAGTCACAAAGGAAGTCAGAAACTTTGGGATACACGTTGGCGATAGCGAAAATATCAAACACAGGCGCGATTAGGGTACAACAGAAATCAGAAAGGGCGGAGAAAGCCATTCGCGAGATGCGAATTTAAGACGCAACCACGACAACGGAAATTGCAGGCGCGACTGTCCAATGGTCAGGAAGTCACAACTGTCTTTTCCATATTCAAATTCAATCCTTCTCGTTCTTAAGGTAGACAAACTTGCAAAAACTGCAAACACCCTTTCCAAACCAATCAAATCTCTTCTTTTTCAACTTCCCTATTACCTATTCAACCCTATCCTTCCCTAAAAAAAATCTATATAAGAGTTTCTATTCCTCTTTCAAAATCCCCAACTCTGCCAGTGCAATATACTCCACCACAAACCCATTTTTGCTTTCAAACGATAATCCTCCATCACATAAACTCATTATGCCGTTCAAACACGAGGCTAGAAAAAACAAAGAAGGTTCTTCTTCTTCTGCTCCAGCAAAAAGAGATTTGGCTTCAAGTTTCACGGGTATATGGATGGTGCTTTCTTCAAGAAAACCGAACTAGTCGATGAAGTGAAAACCAACAACATAGTGGTTTATCACTGGAAGTCATGAGAAAGACGAGTCGGGCAAGGTAATAAAAATTAAGGAACCTTTTGTGCGCATGAACAAAGACCAAGGAGAGGCAAGACACTGGTAACATCTTCTCCTCAAGCGGACAAAGAGGATGAAGAAATCACTGGATGGAAGCAAGTTTTAGGTAAAGTGGAAGCATTACAGCAATACCAGGAGACTTTATAGGTCATAGGTTTTGACAAGGGACAACAATTGCACACGATCCAGAAAAACCAAACGAGTATGGCATGGAAGTGGATGAAATATTTTCAGAAACAAAACATCGAATTCACTCCGTCACCTCCAGGTTCTCCAGAGGCATAAGGTTTTTCTGTCCTTATTTGCTTTAATTTTTATTTTTAGTATTTTATTGTGTGTTTTATGCATGTGCATTGTGTGTTACATGCATATACCCTCCCACAATGAGGACATTGTGTCTTTTAAGTGTGGGGGAGACTTACATCTTCATTTCATTTCAAAAAAAAAAAAAAATGTGACAATTAAAAAAGTCAACTTCTTTGCCTTAGTTCAATGTTTTAGTCTCTACATGTTGATTTGTTTGTATTTTGCTTGTTGAAGTAGAAGTCTTGAATAATATACCATGATTAAAGAGATTTAAATGCTTATATGAACTTAAGTGTTAATATATTACATATGACATATTGAAATTTTCAAATAGCAAATTTTAATCTTTAGTTAACTATCTAGACATTATCTTTTGTTTTAGAGAAGCTTGAATCCTAACTTAAATGAAGAATAGGAAGAAAAGGGAAATTAAATACTTGTATGTTTCAAGTCAATAAAGGATGAAGGTAGTCCAAGAGAGAAAAATATACGAAAAAAGGGAATAACGGGAATTCCGTTCTAAATCAAAGTGGTATGGAGCATAAAATGCAACCACTTACCATTTACATTCCCACATATCTTGAATAAAAATGATAAAAAAAAAGATGTGGTATGGAGCATAAAATGCAACCACAAAAGAAAAAGAAAAGAAAAAAAAAATATATAAAGCAAATAAAGTGGTATGGAGCATAAAATGCAACCACTTAGTGAGATAAAAAAAAAAAATAGATTACCTAAAAATGCCTTGAGATGAGAAACAATACATGTATGATATCTTAATTACTTCCTATTTTGCATTCTGAAAAAGGAGGATTGCCTATCTCATATCTTAAAATGACTAGATTTTTTTTATATACTTTAGATTTTTTTTTTTGCTATTTTGAAATTTTTACATGTCATATTCATTTACACTACTTGGTTCATAAAATGCATAAATCTTTTATCTTTGGTAGATTACTTAAGAAGTCTAAATCAACAAATAAAAACAAACATGATCAACATGAAGTTCAAGGAAGAAGGATAAATATTTTGCTTAGGGACAAGCAAAGAGCTAAGTGAGGGGGAATTGATAGCCTCGCAAAGCGGGCAAATCTTGTTATGTTATTTCGATATAAATTGCATGAATGCATGATGCTTTTATATATTTTATGTTTGCTCGTATTGTATTTTATTTAAATGTGATTATAGGAACACAATTTGAGCAAAGGAATGAAAAGGCTTGCTTTATATAGAAAAGAGGATCAAAAAGTTGATAAAAATGGAAGAAAATTTCTCAGCAGACTTCGCGATGCGAAGGAGGTCGCGTTGGAAAAGAAACAGGCCAGTCGCAAGCACCAGAAGAAGTCGCGCACGCAACCTACACCCAGAAAAGCAAAATGAGCGAGCGTGCCTTCCATCTGCGCGAGCGCGCAAATCACTTTTGAGAAGCAGAAGGTTTGCCAGTGAAATGCGCGAGCACGACTTCCATCTGCGCGAGCGCGCAAATCACTTTTGAGAGGCAGAAGCATTTGGAGCAGAAGTCGCGAGCGCGACCTTTACAAGCGCGAGCGCGAGTCGTGTTTCCAGGAGACGTAATTGCTGTCTTTTCATCAAAAAAACATGTCCTTCAATGCATAGGTCGGGACTTTTCCCAAGAGGAGTCATCTAAAGCACCTTTTGGCCAACCAATCATCATCATAACCAACACCCTCTTCCTCTTCTATAAATTGTAATCCAAATCAAAAGGAAATGATGCATTATGTAATGTGCATTATGCAGTAGGCAAGATGTAGTATTAGAAAATAGTACCAAATAATAAAGTAGTACTTAGAAATAAGATGACGAGAGTCACTTATTATTGTTTGTGCAAAGAACATCCAGGAGTTCCTCGAGGTGTGACGCCCTCCGGAGGCTTGAGTTTGATTACTTCTATCTTTCTCTTGTTTTATTAAAGACTTTTTGCATGTTGTGCTTCATAATTTTCTATGCAAAGCAACAATATTATTTGGTTTCATTCAATGAAAGTTTCTTTAAGTTATCTTTTGATCTTTGTTTAATCAAGCTTACTTAATTATATTCTCAGAAAAAAATAATTTAGTAATGATCAAAGAGATAGAATTCATTTAGTTGGGTTTGCATGTGAATCTTTAACTTAGTTTGTCAAAATTAAGTCTAACTTATTGAAATAATCAAAGAATAAGATCTAGGTTTAATAATTGACAAAGTAAGGCATTTGTTGTATGTGGAGATGCATATAATAAATAGAGTAATTCTGTACCGAGAGGTTGAATTATACTTTACCATATGTGATTAAAGAATCATTTATTGCATGTTACATGTTTTGCTATAGAAAAAGAAAATATAATGCATGATCAATTCTTCTAAGTATTCTACCATATCTTTATCTATAGAATTAAGTAGTATATTTAGTTATAGTTTAAATAGGATTATAGTTTAATCATTTTATCTTTTATTGCTGTAAACATAAGTGTTAAGGATGAGTAGTAAAGTGGACATAACCCGTTCCTCGTGGGATCGATCTTTTTATTACTACGTTGCGATCCGTATACTTGCGGGAACTCAACAGAGACGCAACAACCCCCAAACCATCCTTTTTGTGTTGTAAAAAAGTGTTTAGCATGTCATTTTCTTTCGGAAGCACCTTGTATAGAAACTCAAGGAATCCATCGGAACATCTTTCAAAGAAATTATGCTCTGACTTAAGGTACAACATTCTCACGACAGTAGAAAGTTGAGAATGCTTCTTACAACTTGGCCATAGATCTTGGTTTGAAGCATTTAATATGTCAAACGATTATTGTGCATTTCGATTTAGTGTTTCCTCCATATCATTTATTGTGCCATGCATCCTATTACATCCATAACCATCTCATAATACCGCCCTCTTGTTTCAGAATCCATTTCACATCTTGGATTGCCAGATTCATCTACCTTATGTGTTCTGGAGGTTGACCATTCATGGGTTCCCCATATAAATACCATAAGTAATAAATTGGTAGGAACCCATATTTGAACAGGTGGAACCACACTGTCCCGACATCTAAGAAGTTATGATTTTTACATTTAACGTTATTATAAGGGCATCGCAACTTGTCACCATCCATATATGTTATACACCGCCCATCACACCCTGGGAATTGGTTTCACCCAAAGCATCAGACTGATGTAATAATGCAAGTTCAATGAAGTCATTTACCCCATCTACGGATTGAGGTCTTAAGAAACTATCCTCAAGCCGTTGGTACATCCATCGTCGATATGTACTCATTCTAACCTGGTTGACTATTATTTAAATTAGTACATTTTTTTCAACAAAAGTATATTCATCTAGCCACAAACACAGACAGAGTATTGCATAGACTACAAAGTATGTTGTAGCCGGCTACATTATATATATGCTTAAGCTTAAGGTAATTATCCATCATCTAGTATAAGCTTAAGGTTAGAAGCAAATTATCAAAAGACCTAATTCTTCAAAATCATCTTCTTCCTTATGCACAAACCTCATAATCACAACCATTGATTAAAAGCTCTCATTGACAACAACATAAAGAAATTTCCAAGATTTTAGGATGAACTAATGGGGACTACACAAGGAAGTGGGGTGCCACTTCTTGATGTTTAGTAGTCAATAATTATAGTTTAAGTTTAATATATTAATTACTAATTAATTTATTATTGTGTATATATGCAGGTGATATTGATCAATTTGAGAAAGGAGATTCTTCCATTTCTTCCAAAGAAAGAAGATGGAGTTTGAAGGACACGGTGCACAAAAAGCCTAACAAAAAGCTACATAATTTAATAAAAAGCTAATGGCATATAATAGAAGCCTAACAAAAAGCTAGGACAAGATACTAATTTTTAAATTTCAATATTTGAGGATTTACAAGACACTAATGCATTGTCCTGAGAATATATATTATATAAAATTTTCTTTAATATCAAGAAAAGAAGAAACTGATTGTGAGGTATAAAGAGAAAACAATAGGCAATTTTTTTTCCATAAAATGACTAGTTCCTACTTGCTAGTCGAAACTTCTTTATCTGAGTAGGCCCAATAAGACAACTTTCAAGTAATTGTGGCAAGTTATTTTGCGAGTTGCCTGTTCAAAAAACACAGCCATATTTGTCCAATGTTGTAATCTCACTTGTCCAAAATTGCTAAATATTCTGTTCTTTTGTGCAATCAAAATGTCTATTTTCATGCATATACAAATTAACATCACATCATTCAAATCAGTAATACACTAACAAGATTCAGTAAGACACTAACACGACAAACAATTTTCTTATATTAATTAAATATTAACTGGGGATTATGGTGATTATTATTCATTTGACACAAATCAAAGAAGAAATTGGGTTCAAAAGTATCCATTTATCCTATTATCTTTCATCTCTTTTCTATAGTCCTTACTTTACCTCTTGACCCTCATGAATGGAAGAGTTTTAAGTGTTTATTGTCTCAAAATCAAGAAATTATATTCACTGAGAAAGTACAAAGGGAATTTAAGGAATTTAGTTTTGACTTATCATGATCATTAGGCATGCGTATACATATAATTTGGTTGAATCATCAAAATTACTTATGCATGACTTTAAAATCTCAAATTCACATCCTTTCAATCAATATCTAACAATTTAAAAGCAATCTAAAAGAAACGAAAGGAAAAAAAAGTCAAAATCAAAGTAGTTCAAGCAAACCAATAATAAATTATATGTAGAAACTATATTCACTTAGCTAAAACTAAACTAAGACTGAGCCATCATTAGTAAAAACATAAGAGAAGAGTAAGAAAGTTACCTTTCTATCAGAGCTTGAGACAGAGCTGGAGAAGGGAATGGAGAGTGAGAGCGAGAGCATGAAGGAGATTGCAAAGGAGACACTGATGCATTGAAAAAGAAGGATATGATGAATTATCGGCGCAATTGGAAAGAAGAACAATGCGTCTTCATTTAGGTCGTAGCTTAGGAGAATCGGAGACAAGAGAAAAGGAGGAAAATAGGTAATTGACGGGATATAATTTTACCCTAAATTTATTCCCATCCCCAAAATTACTGACAAAAACTTTTGTCGCTATTTTGACAGTATAGAAATACCGAAAACATATTTTGTGGGTAATTTTGAAAAAGAAATTCTCACTGGTTTGTGGATAAATTGTCATTAAATAATGGCGACAATTTTTGGCACGTAAAATACTGACATATTTGTGATAAAAAAATATTATGTCGCTATTTAGCTACAAAACACCTGTAAAATTTTATTGCAATATTTTCAAGTAATTTTAAATTTCAATAACTTGAATTTAGTCAGTATTTTGATGGTTTATTGGTAAATACGGACAATAATTTTTTGATAGTATTTTTTATCAGTAAAAAATTATTTTCTTGTAGTGAACCTTAATCTTGGGATCCATTAAAGTCTAGCAATAAGCATTCATTATGTATAAGACTCATTTTGGCCTGAATAAATAAGTAAAGAACAAGAGATGGATGTTGATAGTCATATTTGTTCATCATCTATATATGATGAACATAAAATTCTTAATCCAAATCTTGTTCTAAACTAAAATGAATGCTTTTATTTTATTGTCATTTACTTTTCTGTCATTTAAGTTTCTGCAATTTAAATTTCAAACTCATTTTCCTTTATGCACTCTTAGTATTATATTAACCTTTGTTTAACACACTAACCCTTAACCATTGATGTTACTAACATTATTTTTTTTTATCTTGAAACAGCTTGAAAATTTTATTTAAAAAATTTTTCATTTAAAAATTTAAGTACTAATTCTAACCAATGATGTTATAGATATTATTATAATTAAAATAAATAAATAATACCTTGTGAATTTATTTAACAAAAAAAATTAATATAAATGTTGAATAAACTTTAATATAGCCCAGATCTATTGTTCATAGAATTTGTTTGACAAGAATATACAATAATCGGAAGCGTACCTTAATCCATAACGGTAGATCTATGTTATGGGTTACCTTGTTGGGACAATTCGATTCTCACCGTAACAACAGTCTACGTTTCTTCACTCTGGCCTTTTGTCCGTAAGTGCTCTCTTAATGGTCAGAGAATAATCAATAGCTGCGGGAGTTTCTTTTATGAGCTCTCTCAAACAAACTATTTCCGTATGTGTTTGAGGGAGCTGTCACACTCTCTTGTTTCTGTATTAACCCTAATCTGTTGATTCCTTTATCTTTTATAAGGCAGAGGAAGGGTATTAAAATCATAACTGGCTCTTATCCATTAAGCCTAATAACCATCATCTTGGGCTACCTTAATTAGAACCAGCCCTTTAATCACATGGGCCACATACAGATTATTAAAATGATCTAACAATCTCCCACTTGGCCCATGTGCATTTCTTGAGTCTATCATGTTTACCTTAATTTGAATTAAGATGATCGGATTATGGCGGTCACAAGTCATTGAACGACATGATTCCTTCCATATATCACATACCACTTTAATTCATAAAACTTTAGTGGAGAAACTATTCAACAATCAATACATTGTTACAATCAACTGTTATTGTTATCTCACTCAAACCATTATTGTATACATCTATAATGTGGATAACACATAAATAAGCAAAACACATCTTTAATTGAATTCCCAAGTGTCACAATAATATGAGCAAAACAACCATATGTATATATATATATACAAGTTTAAACATCATGCTAACAAGGACTTATCTATAATGCCCATCCCATCAACATGGCCAGTGAAGATTTTGGGCGGTAAGCCTTTAGTTAGCGGATCCGCTATCATCAGATCAGTACCGATATGCTCAATTGACACTTTGTGTTTTTGCACTTCTTCTTTCACAGATAGGTACTTTAAATCCATGTGCTTTGCACCCTTAGAGTACCTATCATTCTTAGAGAAGAAGACAGCTGCGGAATTATCTCAGTAAATTCTCAACGGTCTAGCTATACTGTCGACAATGCCTAGACCTGAGACAAAGTTCTGCAACCACAATGCATGAACAGTGGCCTCAAAGCATGCCACAAATTTAGCCTCCATAATGGAAGTAGCAATGACAGACTGCTTTCCACTTTTCCATGATACTGCTCCTCCGGCTAGAAGAAACAAATAGCCAAATGTAGACTTTCTCGAATCTACACAACCGGCATAGTCTGAATCCGAGTATCCCACCAGTTCTAGATGGCTGGACTTTCTATAAGTGAGTATATGATCCTTAGTGCCTTGTAAATACCCAAGTACTTTCTTTGCAGCTTTCCAATGGTCCATCCCGGGATTGCTTTGATGTCGCCCTAACATTCCTACGGCGAAACTAATATCTGGTCGAGTACATGTCTGAACATACATTAAGCTCCCAACCACTGACGCATATAGAATAGACTCCATCTCTTTACGTTCCAAATCATTTTTAGGACATTGCATTTCGCTGAACCTATCTCCTTTCTGAATTGGAACTATTCCTACGGATCATTTTTCCATTCTGAATCTCTTTAATACCTTATCAATGTAAGCTCTTTGAGACAATCTTAACAGTCTTTGTGATCTATCACGGAATATTTCTATTCCAATCACAAAGGATGCCTCTCCAATATCTTTCATTTTAAAGTTCTTAGAGAGAAAACCCTTTACATCATGCAACAACCCAACATCATTCGCAGCAAGAAGAATGTCATCAACATATAGGACTAACATAATGAGCTTGCTCCCACTGATCTTCATATAAATACACCGATCAACAGTGTTTTCTATAAAACCATATGAAGTGATGGTATTATTAAACTTAAGATACCATTGATGGGAAGCTTGCTTCAGTCCATATATTGACTTCTTTAACTTACACACCAAGTTTTCCTTTCATGTGATCACAAACCCCTCTGGTTGGTCCATATATACTTCCTCCTCTAAATCACCATTAAGAAAGGCTGTCTTTACATCCATTTGGTGAAGCTCTAGATCATAATGAGCCACCAAAGCCAAAATAATTCTTAAAGAGTCCTTTTTGGAAACTGGAGAAAAGGTCTCTTTATAATCAATGCCATCCTTCTGAGTGTAACCTTTAGCAACAAGTCTGGCCTTATATCTTTCAATGTTGCCCTTAAAGTCCCGTTTGGTCTTAAAAACCCATTTACAACCAACTTGTTTTGACCCCTCAGACAACTCGACTAAATCCCAGACTTGATTGTCACTCATTGATTGCATTTCTTCCATCATGGCATTAAACCACTTTTCAGAATTATCACATTCCATGGCTTTCTGGAAAGAGATTGGATCCTTATCAATGCTCAATTCACATTCATGCTCAAGTGAGTAAACCATATAATCATTAGAAATAGCTGGCCTTCTTTGCCTTTGTGACCTCCGTAATGCTATTTCTTGTAAAACCACTTGATCATTCGTGAATTGTTCATTATTTGTTGGTTCATCATTTATATGGTCATTTTGTGGGTTCGGAATGTTGTTTTGTTGTTCAACCATGTTGTTAAACCGTGATACAACAAGTGGAACAACAACCGAAGAAGAGACATTAGGAAAATCCATCTGAGTTGGATTTTCAATCTGAATCTCTTGCACATTCACTTTACGTGGTTCACTGCTCCCACTAATTTTGCCATTTTCAATAAACCTAGCATTACCAGACTCAACACTTCTCGTACTATGGTTAGGACAATAAAATCTGTACCCTTTTGACTTTTCAGGATATCCTATGAAAAATCCACTAACCGTTCTAGCATCAAGCTTCTTTTCATGTGGATTATATATCCTTACTTCCGCTGGGCAACCCCAAACATAAAGATGCCTCAGACTAGGTTTCCTTCCCATCCATAGTTTATAAGGGGTCTTAGGAATTGCCTTACTAGGAACCCTATTAAGTAAATATGCAGCAGTCTTTAATGCATGCATCCATAATGATAAAGGTACAGTACAATTATTTAGCATACTTCTAACCATTTCCATAAGAGTACGATTCCGCCTTTCAGCAACACCATTCTATTGAGGTGTACCTGGCATTGTGTATTGCGCACAAATGCCACGACTTTCAATTATTTAGCATACTTCTAACCATTTCCATAAGAGTACGATTCCGCCTTTCAGCAACACCATTCTATTGAGGTGTACCTGGCATTGTGTATTGCGCACAAATCCTTACTTCCGCTGGGCAACCCCAAACATGAAGATGCCTCAGACTAGGTTTCCTTCCCATCCACAGTTTATAAGGGGTCTTAGGAATTGCCTTACTAGGAACCCTATTAAGTAAATATGCAGCAGTCTTTAATGCATGCATCCATAATGATAAAGGTACAGTACAATTATTTAGCATACTTCTAACCATTTCCATAAGAGTACGATTCCGCCTTTCAGCAACACCATTCTATTGAGGTGTACCTGGCATTGTGTATTGCGCACAAATGCCACGACTTTCAAGGAACTTTGCAAATGGACCTGGACTTTGTCCATTTTTATTAAATTTACCATAATATTCACCACCTCTATCAGATCTCACCACTTTAACTTTTCTATTTAATTGCCTTTCTACCTCATTAATGAATATCTCAAGGATATCCACTGATTGAGTCTTTTCATGCAGTAAATATACATAACCGTACCGTGAGAAATCATCGATAAAGGTAATAAAATATTTTTCACCACCCCAAGAGGGAACATTAAAAGGGCCACATATATTAGTGTGTATAAGTTCAAGTAATTCACTCTTTAATGTGTGCTTAGTTTGCTTACCTTTAATGCAATCTATACACACGTCCCAGTCAGTGAAATCCAATTGAGGTAAGATTCCACCTTTCATCAACCTCAAAATCCTTTCTTTGGATATGTGACCTAACCTTTGATGCCACAAGAATTCAGAACATTCATTGTGTGCACTATGTTTAATAAATATATTGTGTTCAACATTAAACAGGGATTCAATAAATTCAGCATCAAGATTAAAACGATACAAACTATCAATCAAAGAACCAGAACCATAATAGTACTTAAGTTTGTATAATGAAAAAACACCATTACAAATCTTAAAACTGAAACCAACATTATCCAACCTCCCTACAGAAACTAGATTTCTAGCACATTTAGGAACATAGAGACACTTTTCAAGATCCAGATAACAACCAGTGTCTAGGATCAATCTATAAGTCCCAATTCCTTCTATTCGTGCCTTCATTCTGTTTCCCATGAATAGGAACTTTTCAGTTTCGTTTATAGGTTGGATCGAAAGAAATTCCTGTATAATATGAGACACATGAGTAGTTGCACCAGAATCTAACCACCAGGTATTATTATGCACTTCAATAAGATTTGATTCAAAACATACTGAAACATAAAGTATACCTTTCTTTTCAAACCAAATTTTCCTTTTAGGACAGTCCTTCTTGAAGTGACCATTCTTTCTACAGAAGTAGCACTTCAATTCCTTACGGATTTGGCCCTTATTAACCTTCATTGGGGCACTGTCCCTTTTCTTGCCTTTCTTCCCTGATTTGTTGTTGCTGCTACTAGCTCCATTATGAAATGTGAGATTGATGGAGTGTTCCTTCAATTTCTTTAATCTCCCTTCCTCTTGTATCAACATGGCCTTGATTTCCTAAATGTTCCATTTTTCCTTAAGGGTGTTGTAATTCACCTGGAACTGACCAAACTCAAGAGGAAGTGAGTTAATAATAAATTGAACTAAAAAGGATTCACTCACATCCATTCCCATTGATTTCAGTTTGGCTGCCAAATTCTGCATGCCAGTCACATGATCATGAATGGATTGTGACCAATCAAACTTCTTAGTCGTTAGCTCACTCATCAAGGATCCTACGATGGACTTGTCAGCTATGTCCGATTGGGAGTATTCCTTAATTTTCAGCATGTACTCTCTAGCATTGTCTGTTCTTGGCATTGATGACTTAACATTTTCAGCCATTGTCATCTCATTAAGTTCTGTTGACGCGTGTTTTTATGCCCCCGCCTAACCCAATGATGATATAAGGATGCGGAATAAGGAATCATGGTCAAACAGAAGTGTTTTTAAACCAAAATTTGATTTAAACCGGTTCAAGGAGTCTGACCCATGTTAGGGTTGCGTCACGCAGCTATCACCTGCGTGACGGCACTCATAGTTGCGTCACGCAACTCTAACCAGGTGTGAACCCCTACCCCGAATACATAGGCATATAAATGCATATGACTAAGGGCAGAAATGCACGTGAATGTATGAGTCGCCACCTTGTTTAATTATTTTAGGGTAAATTAGGAAAAAACCCTAAGTTGACTCTAATTTTAATTAACCTAATTACTAGATTAATTATCTCAATGTTTAAGGCATAATCTGCGAACCCAAGGTGGATCCTGAGATTATGTCATGCTGATGAACTAACCTAAGTGAATGCTTTGCAAGGTAATGATGCAATTGGACCAATAAAGTGTTTAAGTGATTTCGACGATTTCGACTTGTCGCTCGGGGTTAAATCCCAAACGTGCCTACGTACTTCCGTTTGAATGGAAGATCAAAGTCAACGTAGTTCGATAGGCCTTTTTAAAAGGGCTTTGAATGGGTATGCTTAATGCATGAGTGTGTGTATGCTTTGTGCATTTTGTTTAGGCATTTTGCCAAAGAATTGATTGATTTGATTTAGGCATTTGTTGCCAAAATTGTTGATTTAAGGCTTTTAGCCAAAAAGATTGATTTAGGCAATTATTGCCAAAAATTGATGTGATTTAGGCGATTGTCGCCAAAATTGATTTATTCGAAGGCTTTTAGCCAAAATGAGTTGATTTAGGCAATTTGTTTGCCAAAAGTGTTGATTGGGCAATTGTCGCCAAAATTGATTGATTTTAAGGCTTTTAGCCAAAAGTGATTATTTGAAGGCTTTTTAGCCAAAAGTGATTATTTGAAGGCTTTTTAGCCAAAATTTCGATTTAAGCGATTTGTCGCTTAAAAGAGATTAATCTACTTATAGGTAATTTGTTTGCCAAAAGAGATCAATTGAATTGCAATGTAGGCAATTTATTGCCAAGAAAAACGTGTTTAATTAAGGCTATTTAGCCACAATTATTGATTAATTGGACCTAAGCCAGACTGTTTGAAATAAAGGCGATTATACCATAGTCATTAATTGACTAGGTACTTTAGCCAATATTGTCGGATTTAGGCTTTTAATACCACGATTATTAATTAACCGGGCATTTAAGCTTAATCACATTTAAATAAGGCAGTTTTATTTTGCCAAATTAATGACGTGAATGCATTTATACAGTTGTAGAATTAGGAGTAGAAGAGAAATATGCATGAAGTGCTAAAATTAAATAGGCAGAGTTTCGTTTATGTACCTGATTTAATCGACGATCGCTTCTTAGCTTCAGCTTGAAAAACTCCAGATTAAGCTCCTCGTTTGGGGAATATTAATTAATTTAATTCAATTTAAGTGACCAAGTATCACAACAACACAATAATAAAAGCCTATGCTAAATGCAGAAAAGCAGTAAAGAATCGCAAGGAGCGTAGGGGAGAAGGAGCGTCCGTCAATACAGACTGAGTGAGTCAAAACGGAGTGCCAGGGGCAATATTTATAGGTGTGAATACTCAAATTTTGAGGCTCGAAAAGCCTGTTTTTCTGGACTACGGACAGTTCGACCGGACCGAAGGCCATTTTGGAAGTTCACCGAAAGTATGCCAGTATGGTACTTAAAACGTCCGGAATGTCGCGAGGATAGCGGAATAGGTCCCGGAATAGGTCCCGGAATATTTTTCAGAGATCCGAAACTCTTGGAAACTCCTCTGAAGTGAAAGGCTCAAGGGCCCGCCGCCGAGCACGGCGGCTCCGGCCGCCGGACATGGCGGCACCTGCCGCCGGCACTGGCGGCACCTGCCGCCCTAGGCCCATTTTTGGCCTATAAATGGCCACTTACCTCCTCATTTTTTGCCACTCCTGTCTGTGTTGACGGACGATCTTTCTCCCTCACGCTTTTGCGATTCTTTTACCGCTTTTTGCATTTTTAATTCAGTCTTTATTTTTTTTTATTTGTTGTGATACTTGGCCACTAAAATTGAACAAATTCTAATTAATTAATTAATATTTTCCTAAGCGAGGAGCTTAATCCGGAGTTAAGAAGTGGTCGTCGATTAAATCAGGTACTTAAACGAAACTCTGTCTATTTAATTTTAGCACTTCATGCATGCTTCTCTTCTACTCCTAATAATTCTATAACTGCATAAATGCATTCATATCATATTTAGACAAATAAACTGCCTCAATCAAATATGATTAAGCTTAAATACCCGGTTAATTAATAATCGTGGTATTAATGCTAAATCCGACAATATTGGCTAAAAAGCCTAGTTAATTAATAACCACGGTTTAATTGCCTTTATTTCGAACAGTCCAGCTTAAGTCCAATTAATTAATAATTGTGGCTAAAAAGCCTTAATCAATCACGTTTTGGCAACAAATTGCCTACAATTAAATCAACCACATTTTGGCAACGAATTGCCCACGGTTCAATCAATTTTTGGCAAACAAATTGCCTATAAATTAGATTAACCACTGTCTAGCGACAAATCGCTTAAATCAGAATTCTTCGGCAAAATGCCTTAAATAAATCAACTCATTTTGGCTAAAAGCCTTAAAATCAATCAATTTTGGTGACAATCGCTTAGTCAACACTTTTGGCAAACAAATTGCCTAAATCAACTCATTTTGGCTAAAAGCCTTAAAATCAATCAATTTTGGCGACAATCGCCCAATCAACACTTTTGGCAAACGAATTGCCTAAATCAACTCATTTTGGCTAAAAGCCTTAAAATCAATCAATTTTGGCGACAATCGCCTAATCAACACTTTTGGCAAACGAATTGCCTAAATCAACTCATTTTGGCTAAAAGCCTTAAAATCAATCATTTTGGCGACAAATCGCCCGACAAAATCAATTTCGGCAATAATAAGCCCGAACATCAATTTTGGCAATAATAAGCCCCAATATCAACTTTGGCGACAAATCGCCCGACAACCATTTTTGGCACAAATGCCTTAAAACCAACATTTTTGGCGACAAACACCTAATCGAATCAATCGATCCTTTGGCAAAATGCCTAAACAAACATGCACAAAGCATACACACACTCATGCATTAAGCATACTGTGAACCCCTTCCCCAAATGTCATATAGGCATGTGATGCATATGATGAATGAGAAGAAATACACGTGATGTGTGTGAGTCGCCACCTTGTTTAATTATTTTAGGGTAAACTAGGAAAAAACCCTAAGTGACTCCATTTTTAATTAACCTAGTTACTAGATTAATTATCCCAATGATTAAGGCACAATCTACGAACCCGAGGTGGATCCCGAAAGTATGTCATGCTGACGAACTAACCGATGGATGAATGCTTTGCAAGGTGAATGATGGCTTAATGAAATGTTTGAGTGATTTCGACTTGCCGCTCGGGTTTAAATCCCGAACGTGCCTACGTACTTCCGTTTGAATGGAAGATCAAAGTCAACGTAGTTCGATAGGCCTTCTTTGAAGGGCTTTGAATGGGTATGCTTTATGCATGAGTGTGTATGCTTTGTGCATGATTTTGTGTATGCTTTGCGCATTTTGTGTGTATGCTTTGTGCATGATTTTGTGTATGCTTTGTGCATTTTTGTGTGTATGCTTTATGCATGATTGTGTGTATGCTTCGTGCATTTTTGTGTGTATGCTTCGTGCATTTTTGTGTGTATGCTTTGTGCATTTTGTTTAGGCATTTTGCCAAAAATGTTGATTTTAATGGCTTTTAGCCAAAATGATTTGATTTAGGCAATTGTTGCCAAAATGTGTTGTTTTAGGCAATTAGTTTGCCAAAAATGTGCGATTTAGGCGATTGTCGCCAAAATGGTTGATTTTAAGGCCTTTGGCCAAAATGTGTTGTTTTAGGCAATTAGTTTGCCAAAAATGTGCGATTTAGGCGATTGTCGCCAAAATGGTTGATTTTAAGGCCTTTGGCCAAAATGTGTTGTTTTAGGCAATTAGTTTGCCAAAAATGTGCGATTTAGGCGATTGTCGCCAAAATGGTTGATTTTAAGGCCTTTGGCCAAAATGTGTTGTTTTAGGCAATTAGTTTGCCAAAATGTGCGATTTAGGCTTTAATGCCACGACTATCAATTAATCGGGCGTTCGAGCTTAATCACAATTTATTGTCGAAACGTGATTGATTAAGGCTTTTAGCCACAATTATTGATTAATTGGACTTAAGCCGGATTTGTTCGAAATAAGGCAATTGAACCGTAGCTATTAATTAACTAGGCTCTTTTAGCCAATATTGTCGGATTTAAACTTTAATACCACGGTTATTAATTAACCGGACATTTAAGCTTAATCGTGTTTAATTAAGACAGTTTATTTGTCTAAATGATGACGTGAATGCATTTATGCAGTATTAGAATTATTAAGAGTAGAGGAGAAGTATGCATGAAGTGCTAAAATTAAATAAGCAGAGTTTCATTTACGTACCTGATTTAATCGTCGACCACTTCTTAACTCCAAATTAAGCTCCTCGTTTAGGTATATTAATTTTAATTTTATTTAATTTTAGTGGTCAAATATCATAATAAAATGCAATGAAAATTAAATTAAAATGCAAAAAGCGGTAAAGAAGGACGCAAAGAGCGTGAGAGGGAGAGGGTTTCGTCCGTTAAAACAGACAGAGGTGCCAAATAGGCCATTTTCGGGTCCCGGGCGGCAGGTGCCACCCTGTCGGTGGGGCGGCAGGCCCCGCCCACGCTGGGCGGGGGCTGC